>NW_005843419.1:2587-8055 GCF_000455745.1 Alligator sinensis | reverse complement strand
TTTCCCTCTATTGCAGCAAGTTTCTTTTCTTTTCCTAACTGTGTGACTTAATATTCTGTTCTCAAAGTAGAGACAGCTGAACTGGGAAAGTACTGAAGGTTAATGGACACATGGCTATCTGCCACCTTCAGTTTTTGTTCCCTATTTTTCCAGCTCTGTCAAGGATTTACACATAACTGGTAACAGTGATGCTTACACTTTGGGGGATGTTTATAGGGTGATAAACCCAGTGCTTTAATTATCTTTGTTCTTTGTTCTTAATGTGGCAAAGTGACAGTTTAAAAATATAATAGATACTAATAATAGATAAAATATAATAGATAAAATTAGTAGTCATTGACATTCTTTTGCATTTTAAATAGACATAATTTCTATTTCATTTTAGTGTCACTAGCAGACCAGTAGCTGTTAATATGTTATTTAATCTACTGGGAAAGAAAACTTGTATATTTTTAAAATACATTGTGCATTTATAAAATCTCCATCAACTTGTTTCTGTGTAACTACTAAAAAGTTTATTAACTGATAGGTTGCCACATCTTCAGATTAAAGTATTGTAGTTAAAGGACAAATATATGTATTAATTAAATCAGATGGCTGAATAAAAATGTTTAAGAAACTGAAATCCCTACACAAATTACCTAGCCATCTCTTAGTACTTTGACAGTACAGTCCCCCATCCAGACCAAACAAGTTAAATGGTATCTGGAAGGAGAGATCCTGATTTCAGGATCAGGATTAAAGACCAGGATCCCATATTTCTGTTCTTTGCCCTGATAACTGAATCCTTCTGTGGTCTAGGACAGGTCATTTTTTTTCCTAGCTCTGGTTCCCCAACTAAAATGAAGTAGAGATGCCAACCCCTATCACAGGGCCTCTGGTAGAAATAAATGTGGATCAGAGCCAAAACCATGGATAGATTTAATGCATAGCAAGTGGGATACTGATTGATAAATGAATCCAAACACAAAAAAGAATATCCTTCATGGCTTCTAATAAGAGAATAAGCACAATGGTGACTTGCATATGTGCACTCCCAGTCCAAATATTTGAGTTCCTCCAAGTCTGTAGAGACAGACTTACAATCTGAAATTTACAAGCTGGATGGCAGTGAATGATCTAGAGCAGTGATTCTCAACCAGGCTGCCATGACACCCTGCGGTACCTTGACATACTTTCAAGGATGCCATGGGGTGCTGTGCAGTGTTAGTACTCTTAGGTGTGCAAGCATGATTCACAAGAGAAACCCAGAAATTTCAAATAGGAATCCACAGGGTCAAAACTATTCTGGCCTATTGTGGCCTTTCTGAATTCTTGGCCTCAATAAAAAATGTTCTGTTATTTTTCCATGGTCAAAAAGCAGATGAAAATTATGAGCTGGTATTTTCAGAGAGGTGGCTTCAGTGTAAGGAGGGGTGCCATGAATCTAACAAGGTGTCCATGAATCTAACAAGGTGTGCCTTGAATCTAAAAAAGTTGAGAATCACTGATCTAGAGTTTTAGATTACTTTGATCCTATTTCTTCATTCACAAACTAAGGGTCCCCTATCCTTGCTCTTAGACTAAATAACAAAAACAGCATTAAACAGCTGGAAAAATATGCAACTGTAGCAGGCTTGACTTTTGGAGCTTGGGTTGAGTCCCAGGCTTGAAATCTTGCTGTTTTGATTGATGGAGCCCATCCACCAATCAGGAGGCAGCAAGAGGAGTGAAGTCATGCCCCTTTCCTGAGTGGAGGGGGAGAGGAGTTCCTCCCCCCCACCCTCCCGGACCTAATTGAAGACTGCATCACTCAGGGCTGGAAGACTTCAGGGGCGGAGCCCTGGAGAGTATAAAAGGAGCTGCATGCCCAGCATGAGAACACATCCGGGAGAGAGAAGAGCGGAGCTTAGAAGAGCTGAGGAGAGCTGCTCCGCAAGGCGAAGCAGTAGCCCAGAAACGCCCCTGAAGACTTCCATCAGCAGGGAATGGCAGACAGCTCCAGCAGCTAGGCTCTCAGTATGCAGCATGGCTCACGGTGTCCAGACCCTGGGAGCTGTGTGAGGCAGCTCGGGTCTGCAACCTCTGGCATGTGGCCAGAGACACGGTGCACAGAGCAGGACTTTTGGAGCACTTGGGTGGCTCAGGTCCTCAACCCCTAGAACGAGGCTGGGAGCTCGGTGCAGGAGGCACTGCACGGAGGGTCCAGGAGCAGACAGAGCCTGGTGCTGCATGAGGCAGCCCAGGCCTCCGACCCATAGCAAAAGGTTGAGTCTGGGGAGCCAGACGGTGCTTGGGCTACTGAGCCAGCAGACAGAGCCGAGCCAGGGGCCCCAGATGCCCTGCATAGAGGAGCCCTGTTCCAGGGGACAGCAACTCCCCCCCGAAGCCCACTGCAGGCGAGAGAGCAGCTTGGTGCAGAGGACGAGGGCCACCTTCCAGGCCTGGGAGCCGTCAGTTGCAGGGAAAAGAGGATTCCCACGGGGCGGGGAGTCCCCCCTGGTTAGTTAAGGGCTCCTGAAAGGGGAGATCCCACTGGGAGGGCCCCCCTAAAGTTACCAGCTTCCTTGTAGGTCTTGGGAAAAGCCCAAGGGCATTGCAGTTTCCCCTTGGGATTAAGTTTATCTTTGGGGTTCTTGCGCCGTAAGTGGTGTGATGGCATGCCTTATATTTTGTGAACTCTCATGTTTCTAAATTAGTAGATAAGTAGAGTCCTAGGGCTCTGCTGGGACCCCCTGTGCTATTATTCCACCTGTTGTTTGCTTGTATTTATTTGTAGGTTGTTTATTATTCACTCGTACTTATCTATAGTTTATCTGTTGGCTATCTATGTTTATTTTGGGGTTTATCTTTTTCAGATAAGATACTTACCTGTGACTTACCTGTATCTGGAGCACTGGTATAAGGTTTTATGTCATTTATCCAGAGAGTATTGTTTATGTTTCTGGTTTAGATATCTTATAAATATATTGTACATATGTTTATATCCATGTTCCTTTCCCTTGTAATATGTTAATGTAAATAAATTTGTATATAGTTAAGTACCCTGACTGTCCTGGCCTGGTTCTAAAGGGATGGAGGGAAACTGAGTGGTCTGCAGTCCCCCCACACAGCACACCTGCCAGCTAACAATCACTTTCAATTGGAGAAGGGGAGTTACCAAGTTACCTGGGCTACACAACTCTTCCTTTTATCCCACAGCCCAAATCAGATTTCCTTCAAAAATAGACATCCATAATAGCCTACATAAATAGATATCCTCACTGAAGGCTGACAGCTTCTGTTGTTTCTTGGGGTTCTTGGCTCCTGAGTGGAGGGCCCCTCAGGGACAGCACTGTACCATCAGCACCCTATTTTAAAACAAGAAGATAGAGGTTTGTTGCAGTATCTGGAAACTCCTCATCCTTAACACTGCATCCTACAGACACCCGAGGTTCTTGGTGCCACCCAAAGACTTCAAGGTCTCCACTATCCTGGACAATGGAGCCCTCAGAAATCCATTCTTCTGAAGACTTGTAAAAGTGACTACTGTATTTAAAAAAAAAAAAAACCTCATGTGTGGCCAAATCATATTTTTCCTTCAGCCAGTGGCACTTGACTAAACTCATACTGGAAGTTTTGGTAGCAAAGCTCTAAAGACTTTGGAGATTCTAATCACTCACAGATTGATTGACAGATAGGCAGATTGCTGGAAGCAAATTAGAAGCTTTCATTCATGGAAACATGGGTGGTGTCCCTAAGCAGGAAAAGAATTGCAGGAAATGCTTTTTTTTTCCTTTTGCTAGGCCGTAAGGGCAGAGTATATAGAAAGCAATAAAGACTTTAACATTGTCTCAAATTTTCAAACCCTTTCAAAATCTGCTAGTAATATAAGTTAGAAGTTCAAAGGTGGGTGATATATTGTATATTTCCTAGAGACACTTGACATCTGATTCAGTGGTTTTCTAGTCCAAATTTACTCTGTTGCAAGACATTGCCTAGGCCTTGCATCCTTCTTAAGATGCAGGATGGATGGACTGGTTCATTATCAATGTGATAAATGTAGTAGTAATGTGTCTGTGATATTAGGCCAGCAGATGTTCTGTAATCTAAAATTACTGTGACATGCACAGCTGGTTTGTGTGTCATGCAACCAATCCTATAGGGTGCAGGTAAGAAGATAGGGCAGGCAGGCGAGAGCAGAGCAATGGATCAGACAGGGGAGGGAGACCAGAGCAATCAATCGGGCAGAAGAACAGCAGCAGATAGGGCAGGGAGGAGAAAGCAGAGCAATAGATTAGGCAGGGGAAGGGAATCAGAGTGGCACTCAGGGAGGGGTTGAACTTATCTTGTGGCACACAAGCCAAAAAAGGTTGGCCTAGTGTCTTAAGGGAAACAAATCCCCTGCATTCTGGATTTTGCTAGCATCCCCGGATGATGCAGCCTACTTGGTGGCACTGCATGGGTTTTTTTTATATATTAAATATCTTCATCATGTTGAGACAAATTGACCAACATAAAGTTAAAACAGTAATATTTCTGCCACTAGTACAAACTTAAAGGCCTCACATAGCCTGCCATTTGCAGGGAAATTCCTTCATTGACTTTAAAGAGAGTCATGCTCAGGTACAGAAGGGAAAACCCATTGCTCAAGGTAATAGGACTGCAATGAAATACAAATCAGATCTTACTAGCTACTGTTTATGCAGTAGGAAGAAATATCCATTAGTGAGCCAAGAAAGGTGCTGCATACAAGAAATGAACCAGAAAGGGACACTCTTGCAAAGCTATATCAAATATGGTGTGTCCTTTCTCATTTTGTGTTTGCAGATATTTGTTTTTTTGTCCAAACCAGTGCTTGGCAGGCCTCCAATCTTGCCAGATCATTATAAAGTATATAACTGGTCAGGAATTTTTAACAAAACACATTTTCAATAGTGAAAAGCTCATTAAAATCAGAGCTGTTTATGGGGAAAAGGGTCTGTATTTTAATTTCGTCATTCAAGAGAGTTTGGAGACTGGGATTTTTTAAATGCTCAGTGTTAAATGTGCTTCTGATTTAAAATCACTCTGTTTCCAAATGTTAGTTCATTCATTTTTTTAAAAAGGTCAAAAACGAAGTGTTTCAATTTACCCGATAGAGGTACTTAGCCATGTTAGTCTGAAGTCAGGTACAAGATAGGACAGGGTAGCAACTTACAGGCTAAGTGATTCAGAGGTGCATGAGCAAGAACCTACTTCATCAAATGCTAGCTTTTATAGCCTGTAATGGCAATCTGACAAAGTAAGATATTACCTACAAAAATTCATGACTTTCTGAATTAGTTAGTCTCTAAAGTGCTACACTCCCCTATGTTCTGCCTGAATTTATCCAGTATGACTCTTTCCAGATTATTGGTTTACAAATACTTGGGACTTCTTGTCCTGAATTCTGAAATCTCAAATTCCTTTGTAACAGAAAGATCATCTACCTCCCTTCCTCCCCACAGCTCTAATACCAGGAATTCCCT
>NW_005843419.1:0-2574 GCF_000455745.1 Alligator sinensis | reverse complement strand
GCTGATATCTTGCTGAAGTGCCTAATGGCATGAGACATAGCAACATTCCCATTGACTTAAATGAGGGAGGGACTAAGCCTAGAACTGATAAATCACGGAAATTAGAAGTGTTTATTTAAAATTGCATTTCTACCAAGAAAAAAAAGTACTACCATGCAGTAGTCCCCTTATACCATCACAGCCCTTGTTCAACCTGCATGGTCTACAGCTGTAGAATGGGCTTTCCTAACTCAGAGGTAACCTTTGAGATCATGATGTGGGCTTAACTGCTCAACAGTTCAGTGGGTGGAAAACTGGCTGCATGGTAGGACCCAGAGAGTTCTCATGAATGGACCTGTGTCATCTTGGCGAGAAGTAACCAATGGTGTCCCTCAGGGATCTGCGCTTGGACTGCTTTTCAACATCTTTATCAATGATTTGGATGTGAGGGTGAAAAGCTCTCTGGCCAAGTTTGTGGACAACACAAAAGTTCTGGGGGAGCATGGTCATGTCAGAAGATAGGTTGCAGACAGAGGTGGACCTGGACAGGCTGAAGAGTTGGGTGGACTGGAAGCACATGAAGTTCAACACTCAGAACTGTGAGGTGCTCGGGGCAAACAATCCCCAGCATATCTACAGGCTTGGTGGCAACAATTTGACATGCACCACAGCCGAAAGGGACCTAGGGGTAGTGATCGACCGTCACATGAACATGAGCTGGCAGTGCGATGCTGTGGCCAGCAGGGAAAACAAAATGCTGGCACGCATTAACAGTTGCATTTCATGCAAAACTAAGGAAGTGATACTCCCACTGTACTCCGCACTGGTGAAACCGCAGCTGGAGTACTGCGTCCAGTTCTGGGCACTGCACTTCAACAAGGACGTGGAAAAACTTGAGAGGGTCCCAAGAAGCACCACCTGTATGATCAGGGACTTGCAAGACAAGCCATACGAGGAGAGGCTGAAGGACTTGGGCCTCTTCAGCCTACAGAAGAGAAGGCTGAGAGGGGACTTGGTAGCGGCTTACCGCTACATCAGGAGAGTCCATCAAGAACTCAGTGAACAACTGTTCACCAGGGCACCCCTGGGGAAGACCAGGAGCAATGGATACAGACTTCTGGAAGGCAACTTCAGGCTCAATTCCAGGAAAAACTCTTTCACACTCAGGGTATCCAGACTGTGGAATTAACTCTCTCCAGTGGTGGTACAGTCAGCTATCCTGGAAATTTTCAAAAGGAGACTGGACAGCCACCTCGCTGGGGTCACTTGACCCCCGTTGTGTTTTCCTGCCTAATGCAGGGGGACTGGACCCAATGATCTACAAGGTTCCTGCCAGCCCCTAACAGTCTATGAATCCTGTCATAGCTGCTCGTTCACTGATCACCATTTCCCACCCCGAAAGGATCTTATTCTCATTACCAATTCCTGCCTTTCTTAAAAGTCCACACAGCATGCGGAGATACTTCAAAATGTTTGTCTAAGAAGTTAACTTCTTGGCTCTGGGTGCTGCCTCTTCTTCATTGGTTCAGAGAAATGCCAATCAACTAGAAAATCCTCTCCTCCCCAGCTGCCTGGTTTCAGCTTTCAGCACAAATAATCAGCTCTATGACTTTACAGCAGACAACTTTGTGATCTGGCATATAACATATGCACATTTGCATACCTGTCTTGCAGGAATTTTATATTGCCATTCAAATGCTGCTCCTTGTCCATTTGCTTAACATCTGCTGTAAGGACCTTCACTAAATAATGGTAGTGGTTGTAGTAGTGTTCAGGTAAAAGAGACGTGGTGTCCCTCTGGGCTGGAAGAGACCACCAGAGGTCATCTAGTACAATGATCTGCATGAGGCAGGATCATTCTATTCCAACCATCCCATACAAATCCATTGACTAGCCTCTTAGTAAAACTACACATTCAACCCCAACGCAACCACAAGACATAACCCCCTAACCTGCCAGAGTAGCCAATGTCATTGTTAAAATGTGCTTGACAGATCCAAGGAAGAAGGACATGCTAAACAAAAAGGCAACCCCCACCCTTCCACCCCCTCATCCCCTGAGTTCTTATTAATCTGACCCTGGGTTAAAATTTCTTCCTGACCTCAGATATGGTGATCAGTCTAATCCTGAGTGCAAGAACAAGATCTCCTTGCCAGGAGACTCTTGGATTAAGTCCCAGCAGGAGCATTGGCACACCCCACTCAAAATCCCCACCCTTGGCAGCAGCCAACATCTAGTGCTACCGAGGAAGGCGACTGCCCAGAAGCATGGGAAATACCCCTAGCAAAATGCAGGCATAGCTACACCTAGATCAGTGGTTCCCAGCCTTTTTTTTACCGCAGCCCGGTGGAAGTGGAACAGGATGCACAGAGCTGGCTACCTCCCTCCTGGTGCTCCCCCACCGCTTGGTTTTAACCCCAGAAGCTCAGATGTGACTCTGGAAGCCACTCGGCCAGGCAGACAGAAGGGGCTCTGAGTGGTGGCCTCATGCCATGACCCCGCAGCCAACCCACCATGGCCCGGTACCAGGCCGCAGTCCAGTGGTTGGGAACCTCTGACCTAGATCATCCCTAACTAATGGCCCGGCAGGAAAAA
>NW_005843418.1:118759-156444 GCF_000455745.1 Alligator sinensis | reverse complement strand
GCCGGAGTGCCCAGCCGGCTGCAAACCTCCCCACTGCCCCAACCCCCAGCCAGCTTGGGCACTGCAGCTGGGAATGGGGAAGGTTTGCTACCTCCCTGCTCGCTCAGGCCCAGCCAGCTTGGGCACTCCCCAGCCGGGCACTCCAGCCAGGAGAGGTTTGCAGCCTGCCTGCTCCTGGATGAAGTGCTCGGCTGGCTGCAAACCCCCACCGCTCCTGGCCAGCTCCAAAACGCGCCTCCCAGCTGGATTGTCCACCCGGGAAGTACCCAAGCTGGCTGGGGGCTGTGGGAGCAGAGGTTTGCAGCCAGCTGGGCACTCCAGCTGGGAGGAGGGGCTGGAGGGTTTGCAACCTCTCCCAATCCTCAGACCCCAGCCAGCTTAGGCACTCTCTGGCCGGGAGGGAGGGTTTGCAGACAGCCAGGCACTCTGGCTGGGAGTGGTGAGAATGCAACCCCCACCTCCCCCAGCTGGAGTGCCCAGCCAGCTGCAAACCCTGGGTCACAAATGCTGTGCTCCCCACTCTGATGCCTTCCCCAAGACTCTCGAGTCCAGCATGTGCAACTGGTGTGGCAGGGAACAGCGGGCCAAGAACGAAAGCTGCCTGCCACTGCAAGCTCCATGCTGCCCTGGCCACAATTCCTCTGTGTGCACGGGGGCAGCTCACACCCACCCTGCCCCCAGACAGATCTGGGGGGTGTGGGTCCCCCCAGGAGTGCACGCTGCCACTGGGAGCCAGCCCTGCCTGAGCCTGCAGCAGGCAGGCAGCAGGGGAGGAGCAGGCTCAAACTCCTGCTCATGCTCCTGGTGTAGCAGCCACTACCTTCTGTTGGGGGCAGGGGGCTGCAGACCTGGGTCCCTGGGCCCATAACCCTGGCAGCTGGGGGCCCCCTCCAGCAGGTCTAGGGGGCAGGGGCTGTGGGTGAGGGGCAAGGGGCACAAGCAGGCCTGGAGGGCTGTGGGGTGGAGTAGAGTGAGGGACACCAACAGGGCTGTGGGGGGCATTTAATTTTAAACACAGATTTTGGGATTTTTATCAGAGAATTTGTGATTTTTTTTATCACAGAAAACCAGGATCCCTGGTTAGGAGATAGAAATGTAAATACTATTATGCCCATTTCATATATAGGGCAATGGAGACTTGGAGATGTAAAGTAACCCAGAAACAGATAAAATGAGCATGTAGGAATGAGAATATAATATATGTATATGTTTCTGGGCTGGGCAGATGTTCCCAACCTTAGGAACCATTGCCAAGTTGAAAAAGGATGGGGGTAAGAATGGAGGGGTAGATACGAATTTGGAAAAGCTTGAGAACAGCAACAGTAAATTACACTGCTCCTATTATGTTAGAGATAGTGAATGAAGGTAACCTGAAATACTTTTTAAACAGTTTTCCAGAAGAACAGAAGGATAATCTCCATTGTGAATCCATGCCTGAATCAAAGTTCATCTGAGTTCACTTATTCTGCTTGTGAACACATGTGACAAAATACTGTGGTAATACAGTAGTTGGATTATTGAAAGCAGTCTTTTTTAGTCCCTTACTGAATATTGTCTGGCTATCACTGAATGGAGATGTAGTCGATGCATCCACCTCTGGAGGTTCTTGCATTGTCTGCAGATCTCATGGTTTCTAGCAAGCCATTTTCATTATATATAGGTGGGAAAGAAGAGGGAGGATTTGGCTAATGAGTGCTCATTATCTTGGCAGCATATGTGGTTTTTCCATTGCCAAACTCATACATGCTTTATAGAGATTCCTTCTTATACCATTATAAACTTTGTCCTCATCTTGAGTTTCACTAAGAGAGCTGGAGAATTGCTCCTTTAATTTGTTTGGACATGGTACAACCTTTGGTATCAGGACAGTCCTAGCTCATACCAGAGTAATTTCCATGCCATCTTGTGACATTTTAAAATAGGGAATACCCTGGTAAAGTCCTAGCTCTTTCTCCCTTCCCTTGAAGCTTTTCTCCTGTTTTGGCAGCCAGTGAAATTTCTTTATCATGTCCACCACCATCTCTTAATTTGTGTATGGCCCAAACCATGTCCTGGTGCTTACTGCAAATGTGCCTGTGCACACGCACGTGCCCGCATGCACACGCTCTGCTTGATTCACTCTCTCTCTCCACCCCCTTTCACCTATTAGTGTCCTTTGAAGGGTCAGGTTACCTTGCCAGTGGAAATATATGAGCTCACTGTGTGATATACCATAACTGCAACAGCAGATCATATAATTTTCCCCGAAGGCTTGTTGCAGACTATGTCGAGTCATTTGTATTTATGACAGCTTGGGGGTGATTTAGTGCGACCTCACTTTGATAAAAGCCATTTAAAGCTCATAAATATGGGTGACACACTGCCTTCTCTGCTCAGATTTTAAGCCGAGAGCTGCATTTGCATTAACCATTCAACTTTTATTGTTCAAAGGGGGAGGTGGGGGCGGGGGGGAAGGGGAGAAGAGGACCGAAAGAAAATGGGAAATGGAAAGAGAGTGAGAAATGAGAGAGAACACTTGAAAATAAAGGGGATTGCTCTATTTCGAGCTCCTCTAGCCTGAAGCATCTCAAACTCACTCCCTTCCCAGTGCTCCCTCCCTTACTGGGTATCAGGCAAGGTTAATCTCTGGCATTTGCCCCAAGCTGGTTAGGTAACATGCAAAGGCACCGCTGCTGTGTAACAGCTCGGAGAGCACGATAAAGCACGCAACAGTGAAAAGGTCTGTGAGCTTTATGAGGCATTTACTTCCTCTTTTAAAAGCATTATTAAATCCCTCCCAAATTACAATAAATTATAGATTTTATTGGAACAGTAAAGCTCTGCAGCTTCCCCACAACCCCTGCCAATGGGAAACCAGTTCTTAAAGACACGTGCCATTGCTTTCCATTGATCGCTATTGGAAATCACACGTGGGGGCTGCGGTAGCACATGGCAGTTGCATGTTGATGGGTCGTTCTTGTTACCAGTCTGCCTCGTGCAAAGGATGGCCGAGGCCTCATTCTCAAACCATGGTGTGCTGGATTGCTTCCCTACACTTTGCCCCAAACCACTTACATGATGTCCTTTTGGAACAATTTTGCCCTATTTCATTACTCTGTATTTTGCCATGCTGGCTGGGAATAATCCACGCTCTCTAGCTCAGATGTGAGCATGAACTTACTGCTTAGTTTCTCAAGAAAGCCTTCCAGATGCCAGCACATTTTCTCTAAGCTTGAAGCTGGCTTCTTGGCACTCCCTTGTTTAACTTTGAGGCATTTTCAGGAGATGTTTGCATCCTGCATCTGGCTTCAACGCAGGGCATGGTCATTTATAATCAATACCCATACACAGTCAAGCTTAGCAATGGGGGTCATCAGATGTCATGCCTTAAAATGGAAAATGATCATTGAAGGGGCCTGGAAGAGTTTCCTTTATTGGACAATACTCTTATTTCTTTATGGATTTATAAGGCTAGAAATGAGAATTTATGACATTGTCTGAATCCTTACACAGCACAGAGCACCAAGTTGCACCCAGATATTATCATCCCTATCCTGCAGGCAATCGAGGTGCAAAAAGATTAAGTGACATGGCAGCTGTCACATAAACAGTGGTGGGACTGGGAATTGAACCCAGGTATTGTGGCTGCCAATCCAGTGCTCTATCCATCCTTACTACACCCCTGTCATCCCTACTTCCTTCCTCTGCAGCAACAGGTGTTGGTCCATGTGCACAGTGAAATGCTGACTCAAAGGAATAATGATCTCATCCGATCTAAATCCGGTGGTCATGTTTTTTTGTGACAGGTGGGCACAGACTAGGATGGTTGGCTTTGTGTTTTAGAGACCACATCAGGCACATGCCTGCACGCTCTTGCTCTCTCTTTCTCTCCGTGAACAGTGACTAACCACTTTCTTGTCAAAAACTCTACCATTTGGCAACCGGGTTCTCATCTACTGCATTACCTCTTGGACACTCCTGAATCATGCCGGCCCAGGCTAGTGTGTAGCCAGGAAACGTTGATGAGTTTCTCACGGTCCTCCAAACTGTAGATATGCCCAGATACAGACCAGGATTAACTTAATAGAGGGCTTTCCCCTATCCAGATTGACCAGGGCCCAAGTGTCCTGAACTCTAGCATGGGTTTCGGTCAGGTGTGAAGAAGGAGGATGCTCTTTGCTGTGGGTACCAAGTTGATGCGAGTGTGAAGGGTGTTGTACCTACCTGGATTAGCAGTCCCAGAACAATATTTTACAATCCCTGCTTGATGATGATGCTAATGAGAATTGCCTCAACACTTTTTTACACCTGCAAGTTTCCGCACTTCACAGAGTAGAATACCATGCCATCGATTTAAATGAGATGAGCAGTGAATGCTGCCTTTCAAAGTAATAGTCATGTACAGCAGCAGCCTTTTAGCATATATTTGTGTACTACAAAGTTGAAAGATAGTGAAAAGATGAAAACTAATCACGCTTTAAGGGTTGTTTTTTTTTAAAGCCCCTTTGAGCTTTCTTTAAAAATGATAGTAATTTTATTGTACATAAACCTTCTACGAGCTACTGCTATTTTTGAATGCCAACAGAGCAAAATATTTATCTCCAAATCATGCAAGTGAAATCTTTTCTGTCTTTAGAAAGATACAACACACAGTATGCTGTCAGCCATCATAAATGTGCAAACAGCATGCAGAACACAATTATTTGATCTTCTGCTTAGACAGTTTGCCAATTTAACCAACTCATCATTACCATCAGGGTCGCTGTTATCTGAGGAGTATCATACTTATCTGCAGTACTGTTCGATGCGGCTTGTATTTGTGTTGACAAAACCGATCAGAATTTTAATTCTGACCCTTCACAAGAGATAAGCATCACTGTCTGAACATAATTATGGCCTATAATTTGCCTATAGAGTTTTCTAATAGCTTTCATCCCTTTAGCACCTCCGCACTATGTCACATCTGGGCATGTAGATCAAGAAGACTTAAAAGGCAATGTTGTTTGAATTAAGCAAACAGAGATGAGAGCTCGGTCCCTGCCCTGCAGATTATGCATTGGAATCATCTGGGTGATTTGTGGGAGATTGTGTTATGCTTGATGGCACAGTAAAATGTATTTGCAAGATTGGACCCTAAAAGTCAGACGGTTGCTTTCCCCTGCCATATAATCAGGACGATAATACTGAAATTCTGCAAAGAATTAGGTAATGTTCATATTTGCATTGTAAACACGGGGCCAGATTCTTCAACGGATGTAAATTGCCTTACTCGAGGAGGCTCTGTGATTTATAGTAGTTGAGGATTTGCTCCATGAAGCTCTGTATGACTGCAAACATAATTTATCCAGAAATAGATATGTTTCTCCCATTTGTCATCAGAAGCATTCGTCACATTCAGGCTTTCATTCCTTGTCGCACGGGCTTCCCGTTAAAGTCAGGGAACCTAATGCATTGGCCGTTTGCATGTTGGGTTCAAGCGGGTTTCAGATCTCAAGCTAGCGTGTTTGGAGATCTCAATCTGCTGCCCTGCAGACATCTGACTGCTTCGTGGGAATCGCTGCACAGTTAAAAAGTCTGATTGACAATCTGCTCTCAGGACGGGTCCAAGACTGGAGTAGGAGGGGTGTATTAAGTAGCCTTGTCCCACACCTGTCGGCACTATGTCGGCTCAGACTAATGCCATTAATCTTCATGAGCATTTTCATTAAAAGTAGGTCCTAGAGCAAATAGACTTTAGACGTGGCTTTTTGTGAAAGGGGCTGATTTGGTCTCTGCTGTCTTTAAGAGCCAATCAACCACCTCTCTAAATCTTTGATCCATTTTTCTACTTAGCCATTCTCTAAAGGCTCAATTTCCGCTCTTGTCATGCTTTAGAGAGGGGGAAAAATACACAGTCTAGTCCCCAAGTTATAATACAATTATTTAGTGCAAGGGAATTTTTTTTTCACTTGAATAAATTAGTTGTTAATTAAAGCTTTTTGATGTAGTACGAAAGGAGTTATATTTGATACCAACAGCTGTATGCTGTTTGATTTATAGTCCTTTGGGGTGTTGTTGGTAACAGCAATTCATCCCCCCCTCCCCCCCCACAACCCGTCACACACACAGACTTCAAAGACCATTAAACTACTGCTGTGTTTTCAATTAGAAAGAGAATCTTTCTCATTTTCACTTCCTTATACATTGCATTTAAGCTGTTGCTGAAAACAGAGCAGCAATGTTCCATGAGCAAGAGTATTCTCCAAAGGGTAGGATGTGATGACCTCCTCTGTGTTTTGGGTCATGCCATTTGGGTCGGCGTAGCTGGGGCTAAAGGATGCTCTTTCAAAAACCGATGGGCGAGTCTGGTTCGTAAAGCCGAGCCTTGTCATAAGATGTCTTCGGGTTTGCAATTCAAACAAACTCGCTCATCGTATTGTTGGGAGAATGGCACAAACTCTGGGTAACAGATAAGGATGCAGAGGGAATTTGGTAATTGCCTATGAAATGTATACCTTTAATCTTCTGGCAAAGCAAGAGGGCCCACGGAGGAGCGGAGGCGAAGGGAGTGAGAAGACCGATGATGTGAAGTCTAGCCAGTCTGTAGCTGGGACATGTAAAGACCACTTTGAAAAAGAAAATATATATATATATATATTGGTGAAATTATCCAATATTTCTTCGTTTTCTATTTTTTAACCCTCAAGAAGATTCAGGTTACATTTATTTCATTCTGCATTGATCTGCTCTCCTCTAGTTTCAAATAAACTAATGAACACTTGTCTTTTTACTTATGGCCACTCCTCACTGGACAAGTGTCAGTTCAGAGCAGGGCACTTAATGAGTTGTTGTTTGAAGGGTCATCCACATTCCAGGAATTAGTACGTATCTCAAAGAGCCATCTTGCAACTCCTTCCAAGGGCCCAGCCACCAACTGTCTAGCCTAATTTCCCTCACCAGCAAGAAAGGAGACTGACCTATGACTAACGCTGCTTGCTTTTGGCTATTTAAAGTGACAATCACACCAGTTAAAGAGGAGCTGTTCATTATGTGGTGTAATTTTCACTGAATTCCCAGTGCAGCGTTCATTAACGGTAATGGAAGTTGTTGAGCTAACTCCCCGCACGTTGAGCAGAAAATATGTCCTTCGTGTTGTTTTACAGTCAGGCTTCTGCTCCTGGGAAATATCTATGGGGCTTTTCCAATCTTGCTGACTAGCAGATGGGGAATTCACCTCTAAAGTTTATACTCTGCTTTTTCGACATGGCTCAAGCACAACAGTGCAGTATATGGAGCATCAGGTCCATACGGATTAAGAGATGGAGTCCTGTTTTTCGAGGAATCCCTTTCCCAGGAAAAAAGGTTGTCCTACTGCTGCTATTTCATTTATTTGCATCCTGTAGGGGGGCGAAATGGGTCTTAATTAATTGCCTTCTACTCAGGCTCAAGAGGAAAACCCTCTTTGGAACAAATTAATGCAATCAAAATCTGCAGGTTGTGAGGCTGCTGGCAGAGTTCCTTGTTTGTGAGTAAACGAGGACAGGTTTTCAACTTTCAAAAGAGCTTGGAGCATACTTTGTATGCTGGGATCACGCGGCTGACATTTCTGAATGGCGGTAGTTCTAGGCGAGATCATGAAAACCAGAGTTGTTTCCACCCCCAGATATCGCGACTGCTGTAGTGATCGGCAATCCGTGCCATAATTGTGGAATCCAAACCAGAAGTTGGGGAAGATCCTGTATGGTGACACAGGGCAGTACGGTCTAGAAATAAGAGAGCCATAGAGAGCTGGAGTGGGCCATCTGGATCCAGCCAACAGGGTAACGACTCTCATTTAGCATTCACTACAGCTCCCTCCTACCATAAGGGATGCTACAGTAACTCACTCACCTGGACCTTCGAACACAAGTACAAATGGATTTATTCTGACTTTTGTAAGAGTTCAGATGAGTTGTTATTTTCCAGTCCACATGCATCTGCGCTTCCATGTTTTGGAAGAAAGTGGTGACATACCACGAAGGAGCCAGTGATCCCAGTATTTCTGGCCAAATGGTAACAGGATGTATTTACTGGAGAGAGGGCTCATTCTTATGATATTTCCAACCAATCAGTTTGCCAAAGCTCATCCATATTGAAGCTATGAACTATTTGTCTAGTTATTTATTTATATATATTTATTATTTCTGTTTTATTCTTGGCTGTCAGATGTGCAGCAGCGATGGGGCTGTATGAAGTCTTTCCAAATGTTTGGTTTCTGTAATCTAATATTGGTGCAATGGTTGCCTTGTGCTTACATCACCCAGGATTTCCAAGTGGTCTCCCAGCCAAATAGTAGCCAGGTCTAAATATGCTTAGTTTCTGAGATCCGATGGGATGGTGTGTATTGATTCTGGCAGGGTGGTAGGTCCTTGGCATTATTAATATATTTGATTTGTTTCTTCAAAGTAAGGTTATAAATTCTAAATCATTGAAGGGCAGGGCACTTGCTTAGGTATCTACATTTAATGCTTAAACTGACAGAAGCGTGTTTTCTGGATTTGGGTAGTAATGGTTTGGTAACCGTACATCAAGCACGTACACACGTGTCCTGTCTGCTGCAGCTGATGGTAAATAACCAGTGCTTCCATCCTGGTGGTGTTAGTACCAGTGAGGACACTGGCATTTGTGCAACGATCTTCCCGCTTTATGCCAAGGATCTTCCGGAGGTAGTGCTGGTGATGGTGCTCCAGGCTTTTCAGGTGGTCCCTGTAGATCACCCAGGCTAGGTGCAGATAGTCAAAAAGCCAGAGGCTGAATTGATTCAATCTTTGCAGGTTAGTCTAAGCTGCACAGATTGAATTGATGCAGAATTGAACAGACATTTACCTTTGATTCAGGAAATGCAGCCAGAGGCCTGCAGTGGTTCAAGCCAGAAGCCGGAGGGTGCTAGAGCACAGCTGTCTGGCTGTGTGTTCACTTCCTCTTCCTGCTGCCCTAGAGGTCTCTGGGATTTGCAGTCCAGATTTACAGCAGCAGGACTCTGCAGGGTTGCTCATCACTTCCTCTTCCTGCTTCCAGGTGCTTCTGGGATTTCCATAGTTGCAGCCAGCAGTAAGTTTGAGTGGGGGAAGTGGTGTTTAACCCCTATCTCTGGCCCCAGACCCCAGCTGGGGTTTGCTGGGGGAGGGGGGCAGTCTCCACCCCCATTGTCAGGCATCCCTAACTGCTCCAGCTAGGGAGTAGAGGGGTGGATCAGGCCTGCTCTCTGGAGCAGAGAGCCCATCCCATCCCAGCATACTGGGATGCTGGGGGACTGTGATTTAACTTGAACCAGGAAGGGGTCTGGGACAGAAGCTTCATAAACCAGTTTTACCCAAAGCATTTAAGTCTGGTACTACATTCAACCAGGTTTATCTTAAACCAGTTTCAGCCATTTGAAACTGGTTTATGAGCACTTAACTTCTGTTCTGTTGCAGGTTTAAACCAGTTTCTGATCACTTAAACCAGTTTATGTGTAACTTCTGTTCATAGCCCCAAGCTTCACAGCTGTAGAGAAGAGTTGGGATTGACACAGTCAAAGCTAGGAGCTTTGTAGGAGCTTTGTTCAAGTCCTGATGTTGTGATGGTTGAACAGAAATAAAATGGTCTGAATTCTCTCTGTGGATTGACCATGGCATACAAAAAGAGAGAGATGTGTTTGTGATAGGGTCTGCTTAAATTGCTTGGGACAACTTATTGTTTAACTGCATTTTTTTTTCTTCTCACATTTGGCAGTGTGAGTAGAGGATAATCAGATGTTCCTGGAATAGGAACAAAAAAACTTTGCACATGTGGGGAGAAATATGTGTTATGTGTATGCCAGCGAATTAACTAAATGCTAGTGGACTACTTGGAAAATACTAGTGGACATTTCATTGGATGATGAGACTTTATGTGCCTGCAATCTGCACATTACTAATTGAAAATGGAAACCCTCTGGTCTTTGGGAAGTAGAAGCACCAGGTAATCACAAGAAACAGCTACATTTCTGCCAAGCCCTCTAATGAGCTGTACTGAACTTATCTCAGCTCCATCGACTCTTGATGGCTGAGGCAAGTTTCTTACAAGATACTGCAGCCAACAGATGCATAAAAAAATATTGTCATTTAAGAACAATAATTTTTAAACTGGTCTGACTGTTTGGAGGTGCCCCTAGTGAAAAGGCTGGTGCAGTTAGAGTTTTTACCTGAAACTTAGCCCTTTAAGCTCTTCAGTCCTCCTATGCACTTTGAAAAAAAAAGTTTCTAAAAACAGATATTAGCTCTGTGTGTGTTTGCCTAAATACAGAGACATGTAGGCATGTTCTGTGGGTCCGTATGATGTCTGCAGAGGCCATCTGACTGCAGAAAGCCTTTGTGTAAATGTTGGCCTAGCATAAATATGCAGCTTTTACTCTGGTTACTTTAGTCACTTCCTTTCTAATATATCACAGTTATGAGTAGTGTCTTTGTTATTGGAGGTGTGGTAGTGACTCTATATTTAGGTAGGTGAATAGTTTCCATTATAAAATTCTTCTCTTGTTTCATTGGAGGTCTGTCACCTCCATTAGTTCTGTAGAGGGAAACCTGCTATATTAAAGTTGCCTAACATTTTTCATTCTTGCTTTTTTAATTTTTTTTTTTTAAGAAGCTCTCATATTTCTATCACTTGCAACTGGTCTATTGAAGTTTGGCAGCAATGGAGCCCTATGGTTAAAGGCTTTCGTTGTCATTTTCCCCATGCAATTCCCCTCCATAAAGGTGGATTTATGATGGGTAAAAGATCACCATCTCCCTTCCCTCACTTGTTCCTCAGGAAAAGGTCTGTGGGAAGCTAGAGTAAGAATAATTGTTGAACATGAATGTTCAAAAGAGCCGGGGCTGTGCAGCACCTGCAAAAGCAACCATGGTATATGCAGCCCTGGTAACTCCTAGGACAGTGGCGGACCGATGGGGGGGCAGGAGGGGGCCATGGCCCCTGGGCGCCGGCTTTGACGGGGGGCACCAGCTGGGCCCTTCAGAGTTCGTATCGCAAGACATGACTTCAAGTATTGCTACGAGAAAGATGGGAGGGTGTGCAAATGCAAGCATTGGCCCCTGAGTGCTGGAGACCCAATGGTACATCACTGTCCTAGGATCTGTTACAGCAAAAAAGGGAGCAAGAAGACCGGCACAACCTAGCCTGTTGGCTCCGACATGCAGCTTTAGCATCCTACCCTCTCACCTTGAGGCAGGGAATTCCTAATTCTTGCTAGGAAAGGGGAGAGATGGGATGTGCAACATTGCACCCTCACCCCAACACTGCCTCCTTCCACCCAGAGCATAGCCCCGGATTCCCTTGTGTGCCTCTGGGATGGCAGCCTCCTCTTGCTGCCAGCTACTGTCGTGTATCTTGCTGGCTGAAGCAGAAGTCTCTTGCAGTGCAGAGGCCTCAGGGCTCAAATCCCGTTGATGAGGCCATTGTTACATTGGTGTACAACATCCCTTCTTCCTTCTTTCCCTTTAAAAATAAAATAAATGGAGACAGACAATAGCATCCATGTGAAAAGAAAAGAAGTTAAATTGCCGAGCCAAGCCCTGAACAGGTAGAAAATGTCAGATTCAGAGTTTCCCACATAGCCTTCACATGGTGCTCTTGTACACATGCCTTATGGTAGCGTCATTTAATTATGTGCCCACATGCTTCTCCTCCCCCACCCCGCGATGTATGCTGCATCCCTTACGCCACTTAGAAACACCGGGAAGCAGCATTCAGGGTGCACAAGCCAGAGTAGATCTAGCATCACCTAGTATTTAAACGTTAAACTTGCCAACTAATTTTCTTTAATAATGATTTTGTATAGTACTTATTATAATTGTTATTCTGGTTATTATATTACCAGATACCATATGTATAGGTGCACATTTAAACGCACAGATGGGATATGCAGGGTCATGCATGTGTGTAACTATTGATTCCGATTTGCACTTGCAGTTCCTGTTGGGAGTGCAGCTTTCATGTCTAGAAGCTGAGTCTGAAAAGATAATCAAATGTATTCTTATATACTCATTCCCATTAGGTAATTATACTTTTGCAGACATGTATGCAGAGCTGAGCACATCATTAGCACTCAGCAAATAAACACATCTATGTTCCTATGCATTTGCACATATATAACTGCTTTATTTCCTTCTGAATAATAACAAGGCCTCCCCCTCCCTTTTCCTCCCTGGAGTTGCAGACTCCATTTCTGACAATGCATAATCGCTTTGCTTGTTTGAGTGCCTGTCATTAAGCAGCGTTCTGATTATTCTGGCAGCCTTGCTACTCAAGTCCCTGTGGACAGAGTCAGACATGAAGAGAATTGCATTTCGCCAAGGACGGGGCTAAAGGTCACTACATACAGTGGACAGCTGTGTCTAGTCAAATCGAAGTACTGTTGCTCCAAGTGTTACCAACGGAATAGCTGATAGCTCTGTTGTCAGTTCGTTTACACTTGCATCTTGTTACAAATTAAACTGAAATTGTGGTTCGTGGGAGGAGCGGAAAGTTGTTTTTTTGCCAAGTGGCAATTGCTTATATCACCAGTTTCCAAGTGCAACCCCTGCAGCACGCTGCTAGGGTTGTTACCAGATCTAAAGACGGAGGGTCCTGATTTTCTGCCATCCCCTTTCTCCCGCTGCCACCTGCTCTCCTCTCATAATCAGAAGTTCAAGTGGAAATGTAGCTGGTGGCCACCCTGCCTTCTCAGTTCTGATCCCAGTTGAATACTCAATTACTGTTATAAGGAAAAGAAAAAGAGCTTCCTGGGTTTTGCCCCATTTCCCCTCCAAGTAACTTCCCAGCAAGAGATATTGATTGAGATGGGAAGAAAATACTCCACTCCCTGAATGTGATCCCAGGTTTAACTATTCTGCAGGCAGAAGACTGGTGAAAGCGGGCATGCTCAGCGGTACGTGCCTTGCTCCAGGAGCACAGACTATTGAATCTTGGTTTTCCAAATAGCAGGCCTGGTTTTTCTTTCAAGGAAATAAAACTGTACAAATGGCCAAATCCTTCTGGAATTCAGGACCCTCTTGTAGATAAAGCTGCAACATTCAGATTCAGAATAAACTGGTCCAAAGATATCAATGCTAATTAGTTTGTGTTATGAATGGATTAAGTGAGGCACCAGCTGTAATGGGGCATTTTGATTTGAGCTGTGGCTCAATAATTAGATGCATATGAGAAGCATCTACTCATCAAGCAGCAAGCAACAGACTCCTTATGAGGCCACATCTAGCTTCTGGACTCTTGGGTGATGCTGGTGTATGGCAATTATCAGAAACAGAGTTCAGCCTGAGCCAAAATTCTCCCAACCATGCAACATGATTGACTTCAAAATGTAGCTTGCAACATAGTTTAGGTTACTAATTAGAATGACAGAGCAAGATTCTCTTATTTCCAGGATGGAGAATGATGTCATATGGTGCCTCGCCTCTAACCATACCAACCTTTTCCTGATATCCCTAATTGGAATTGGATTTTGGGGGTGTTTATATCCAGAATACAGATTTGGATTAATCTCTAATCAAAACATCATAAAATGATCAAATATGCCCATGTTCATGAGGCGAAGAATAGAAAAGGGAAAGTAGAATGGAAGCCCTTGGGATTTGGAAAGCTCTGGGGATCTCTGTGGTATGAATTCCTGATACTTCCTCTCAAATCACTATTTCCATTAACAATAGCATCTTCAAGAGATTACTTTTGGTTTTCTTTAAAATAAGAAAATAGAGCAAAGGAAGAGAAAGTATCAGAGTTTCAGACACACACCTCAGCTCCATAAATAAAGGGCATGTGCATGTAATGGCTGACTGCATCTCTGATTGAGGTACCGATGTTTTAAAACCCTGCTGATGGAGCATCTGCTTATTTCATTACTCCTACCATGTCTTTGCAGGTAAGCCATGCATTATACTGTACAATCTCTAGCAAGGCATGACTGGAGGGGGGTAATGTGTAAAAATTCTGGATGGTCGTGTTTTCCAGGAGTGGGGGAGGAAAAAAAAATGATGATCCATCCAGTTAATAGTCAAAATTTGAGATGGGGAGGGATGGGGGGGGAAGATATTCATTGTAGTGCATTGGTTTCCCTAGGTGGAAAAATGACCTTCTCTAATTACTGTTGAGCTGACCCTGTGCACAGCAAAGCAAAACAACAAGGACTCGGTTTCAGTAAACTCCCACACCAAAAGCGCATGCCGGGTCTCAGTTTTAGTCAAATGAAAATGAAAGTGTCAGGCCTTATCAGAAAATAGATTCGGTGCTGAGCTGTGAGTGCTATTATGAGCTCAGATGCTTTAAAATTATTCTGAGAGCCAGAGGTACAGATTTAACTCGGGTAGAGACAAGATGCCCTGTGGTTGTCATGCATCATCTTCAGGGGCGGTGTTGAAGGGAATCCTACTGTCACTGAAAACACAGACAAAACTTCCCTGTAGCTAGCATTTTGCCAAAGGACTGTAAAATGTACAGTGCAGCTCGGGGTGGGGGGAAGAGTAGCAGAACTGTTGCTACGTTGCAGCCAGTTTCATAGATGTTAGGGGCGGGAAGGGACCTCATGAGATGATCAGGTCCAGCCTCCCTACCCTTGGGCAGGAAAGACTGCTGGCATCAGATGACCCGAGCAAGGTGTGCATCAAGTGGTTTTTTTTTAAGATCTCCAGGGTAGGTGCTTGTACCACCTCTGGAGCAAGTCTGTTCCAGACCTTAGACACTTGAGTCATGAAGAAGTTTCTCTTTATGTCCAATCTGAAGCAATCTTCAAGCCATTTGCGTCCATTATTTCTTGTCTTCCCCTGGGGGGCTTTAGTTGAGTGTTTAGGATGGAGACTGCCTTTGCCCTTCCACTGTATCACATCACCATCCCGGATTAGAGCTGCTTCCCCATGTCACTAGGAGATGATAGATCTGGGTCATAAATCTGTGAATGTTACATGATGTTCACTCTCTTCAGCACAAAATATCAGTCAGTTTCTTGCCACGGGCTATGCCCACAGGAAATAACTCCCCAGAGAGGTTTGATTGATCACGCTTAGTTTCCTTTTCTTTGGAATTCCTTTTCTTTATCTGGCCGTGCTTTTGTGGATGAGTTTCCTACCATAAATTCAGCTTGTTATGTACATTGGACATGTGCCTAGAACAATAGTCATGATGGAAAAAGATTGTCCATTTCCTTGTTACAGTAGAAATGACTCTGAAAATGTAGAGGCATGTATAAGGCCCTAAACTGTTTTGAGAGTTTGGTAATAAAATATAGACAACCTGTATCGTTGACCAATGCTCCTACTGGGACTTAAAACTGGAGGTCCTTGGTTAGAGGATCTTGCCCCTCTGCTCAGTGAGACCAATCACCATATTAATTTGGAAGGAATTTTATATTAATTTGTGATTATATTGAAATGGACTGGTGGGGAGGGGGTTGCCTTTCTCTGTAATAGAGGGCATGGCCCAGGCATTACCTGGGATCTTTCGAGTGTATATTAGCAGCCTTTTACAGCAGCAGGACATTGGTTGTCATGGTCCCCTTGCTTAATTTGTGGCAGGCTAGGGTGTTATGTCTTGTTTTGTGTCAGGGTTGACAGTAGTTTTATTAAGTAACAACTTAATAACATGGATGTGTTATGGGATGGTTTGGATGGTCTTGCCTCAGGCAGGAGGTTGGTGTAGATGGCCTATGAAGCCTTCCAGCCCTACTTCCCTATGATTTCTATGACTATAGACCCAGGTCAAGAGTCCACAAAAGTGGACTGATGTGAAATAGATTTGTTGGCCTTTGTCCTATTAATAGCATGTGACAGTCACATCACAGAAGAAGTCATCATAATCGCAGCTTGGCCTTCTGCTGCAATGGTGATGAGTGCAGTATCAAGGCCTGAATTGATCAGTGACTGAGGCCCGTGGAGTGCAAAACTAAAGTGGGATTATTTTACAAATTGGCAGCTGTAGTTGACCAAATATCACAACACCTTTTCACAGGCATTCATTGGGGCTTTTTTTCCTTAATTAATTTGGTTGGGCTTTGTATACACCCTCTTCATGTTTGCTGTCTGCAATGTATTCTAACAATCAAGTTGGCTAACAGCAGTATTTGTGGGGGCAAGTCGTTTTAAGGGAAAATCAGAGAATGTTCCTCTGAATACCACATTTGAAAGAGGTACAGATAGTCACTTTCTCAGCAGAGACTTTCCCAGGAATTGGTTTAACCATGGTTGTTCCCATGTTATTTTTCTCCTAGAGCAGCCATTTTTGCTCTGGGAGAAACATCCTAAACAACTGTACATCATTTCTTCTGGGAGTGCAGTAACTCTCCTAGGAGAAACTGAATGCCTCTCCTTGGCCGAAGTATTCTCGCTAAGAAGCTTCCCTCTAAGATTTCTATGTTAACCTGTTCAAAGAAGCCAGGCACCCTATCTGACACGGGAGATCCTGGGACTGTGACCTGTTCATGAAATAGTTAAAGATTAAAGTCAATTTGCAGAAACGAATTTCAAATAAACACTTCCAAGAAACACTAAATGATACATACATTTTGTGAATTGTCTCGTTCTTGTCCCATCTCTACTTGCACTGATTCTGAGAATGAAGTTGACAAAAACAAAATTCAAAAGTGAAAAAGTTATTTTCTAGGATCTCATCTTCAGTTTTCTTTGCTGAGCACAAATCTTTTTTCTTTCCTTACTTGAGTTGCTTAAAATAGCTACATAACCTTTGTTTTGTTGACTTAGCCAAATAAGAGACTTGTTCTTGATCCTTGCTTGAAAGAACAATTTCTAAGGCCTTTTCTTTTTGTGACACTAGAAAATGAGTCTGTGCTGTGGTTCAGCCTTTTCAACTGCAGTAATAAATGGGAAAAAATAGGCAATAGGAATAAACAGACAATCTGATTCATTGGTAAACTGAAACATGGGTATAAAAAGTTATTTTCTTAGAGAAGAATCCATTTGGGAAGTGGAATTCATGCTGGGCACATGGAGCAGTGATAGCCAACTGCCCAGCCAAAATGTAGAGACATGTCAGGCAAAATATCGAGACAGTTTCTGGCTCTACTTCTCAATCAGTGACAGGATCCACTGGGCTGGTCAGCAAGGGTTTGTCTGATCAAGTGTTAGCTTCGCCTAGTAGTTCACATTATCAGTTAGGGACACCTGGTCTTTTTTAAACGTGTTATATTGCTGGGTACCTCTACAATGTGACATTATAGATTATACAGACAAGTAACAATTTAAGTTATTACTACTATTCGGTAAGCATTTCAACAACCTAACAGATATTGTATAATCCTCCCTCCCTCCTTTCCTTCCTTCCTTCCTTTGCCTTTCTGCTTTTCCATTCCTTCCTTTCCATTGTGTGTCCTCTAGTCTAGGAGATTTCCATATGTACCAGTTTCAGAAACACCACCGTAGCCCAGCGGTAGTCCAGAATTTAAACAAGTACGGGTCAATCTTTTTAGTAGATGTGCCATCATTTAGCCCTGTGGCCTCGCTGAGTGCTACTCTGATCCCTTTTCTCTGTCTAATCTGCCGTTCTGCTTTCTGCTCCCTGCCCTGTGCTCCCCTGCCTGATCTGCTGCTCTGCTTTCTGCTTCCTCCCCTGTGAGCCACCGTGCTGCCTGCACTGTCCCCAATCTGTTGTGTTGGAAATCTGCATAGCCTCTCTAAGGCTGGTTTAAATCCCCTGTGTCACCGTGCTTTACCAAACAGGTGTCAATGGGTGGTTTGTTTGTTTTTTTGGTTTAAGTTGCATTAGGCAAAGGCAATGGACTAGGTAATCTTTTACCATGACCCTTTTCTGAAGACATGACCAGAATCTGGTGAAATTCACCCTGTGCAAGGCCTATACACCTCCTTTAGTATGAGATAAAAGATAGGGAAGGACCTAGCTCTTTAACTATTATTCATCTTGGAGGGTGGCTGGCTGATTTCTGCTGTTATTCTGAATCGGGGTTTACATTGCACATGCACCTTTAGCTTCTCCACCTGGGGGGAAATTCAACCTCTTTACTTTCAGGCTGACAGGGTATTCTGGTCGTCCTAAAGACGTGATAAACTCCGGCTGATCGATATGTCAACCAGACTGAATTTTCATGACGTGCAAGGTTCACCTGACAAATAGCAAACATGCCTGAAGCCAGACAGACCAGCAGTTAACCCACAAAACTGGGCTTCAGGAGACCTAGGATCTCATCACAATTCTTCCCGGGCCTTCCAGCGTGCCCTCTTCCAACCCCTTTACTTTTCTGTCCCTCATTTTCTTCCCGTGCACCAAGACAGGAGTATGTTTCTCACGAGGGCTTAATTTCTTCCTATTTGCAACATGCTTCAAGACCCCAGGCTTGGAAGGCTCTGTCAAGAGGGCAATGTGTTACAAATTGCTGTTTTCTTCTACTTGAGCAAAAGTCAGGATGACTAAAGGGAAAGGGGGAGCGTGCCGTGTCCCAGTTGGGGTGAACAGCAAATCTGCTGCCTTTAAGTTAACTACTTAATTCTCTGTTGAAAAGCCTCTACTCCCTTCCCTGTTTTTACTTGATTCAGACAGGTGAAATGACCATACGTGAATCTCAGCATCCCGTCTCCTATGTTTAAAAAAAAAAAAAAAAGCATTGGCTGCATTAGGCTGTGATTTACACTTATCTCACACTGTTGATTCTCCATTGACTTAAACTGACATCTGATTTACACCACTGACGTAAGCGGTGTTACCTCTAATTTACTCCAGAGTGAGAAGAGAAGCAGTCTAATTGCCTTTATCACTGAATAACACTCTACATTATTACAACTGAGCATTTTAAAAGCCTGTCTTACTTTCCCAACGTGCATGCTGTATAAATTTACTCCATTCAGCTGTGCCAGTGTGAAACAGACTGATTTCATTACCCCCCCCCATTTTTGATTCTCCTAAATTTGTTATAGTGATTTTATGCTTCAGTTCCCAGTCCTGCCCCCACATATTTCAAGAAATATCAGGAAATCACTGCTCTTCATATTAAAGTGTGTATATTCTCCACATTTTATTTCTATGTGATTTAACGCAATCTGAAGTTTGAAGTCCTCACTAACTGATAAATGTCCCTTGAAGTGCATCCTGTTGAAAGAAAATCAGCTTTCTTCACAGTACCCCTTGTTTGCTTTTACCAGGGGAAAAATCACTTGAAAGTCTTAAAGCTAAGGGAAGAGATGTTGGGAACTTGTCTTTGGACCTCTAAAGGGCAAGATCCTTGGCTCATCGTCTAAGCTGGCATAGCTCCATTCAAGTCAATGTAGCTGCATTGATTTAGATCATCCGAGGCTCCATCCCGAACGGTCCACGAGAGGGAGAGAAGTCCACGCCGGACAGATGATTAGGGCTGGGTAGAAGCTCCTAATGTGTAACTTAGTTATGTGCCTGGGCTTCGTATGGTGGGAAACTGTGCATTTGACATCTGCAGCACACATACCAAATGCTTTGGCAGTTAGCATTAATGCCTTTTGAATTGGAAGGTTGTTTACTTTCAGCTTGAATGTGGATTTGCTTTCAGCCTCAATGGGGACTCTAACATAAGAAGTAATAGGAGCAGCCATCTGTCCAAAGGGGTAGGAGAATTCCTATTTGTGAAAACTGTTAACGGAGATCAGGAAGGAGTTCACCCCCATCTGCAAACTCATGCAAATGACTGGTTTCTCCTATGATTTCATGCACTAGGCCTGATCCGTCTGGTGCTACGAGCTAGGGATGGATTTGGATGATCCGACCTACGAAAGGAATGGGGCTCACGTCCTTTTTCAATGGCTGCTTCTATACATGAGCACTTCCTCTACTGCTCTGATTTATAGGCCGTTTTGGCATATAAGCCGTGCACCTGTGAACTGTTGTGTGAAGCTGTAGTCGGACTGTTATCTCGAGGGAATGACAAAACAGCCATAACAGAATGGGAATCCCAGTCCTCCTTCAACTTTCCTGACGGTATCACTCTGCTATGGACTGGGAGCAGTGTGATAAGTGGATAGTTTGGACCCAGATTTCAAGAGCTCTCAGCCAAGTTTCTGGAGTTTGGCACCCAAAAAGCTACCCAGAAACCTTCAGTCCCATTTAGGTAGGGAAGAGCCAAGTTTTCAATAGTGCAGCTGTTATCACGAGCCTCTTGGCCCTATTTTCAAGAGAGTTCATGACCTAAGACGGATACTCTGACTCATACTAATAGTCTGGATTTACACCAATGTAAGTGAAAGGAGAATCAGGCTACTTAAGTGATTTACACCCCAACCTTGCAAACACGTACTCATCTGTTTGGCGTTAAGTACTCCAGGGCTACAATCTGTAGTTGCAGGATGACTACTGTAGGTAAATTGGAGCCTGGGCCTAAATTTTCATAAGATTGTGGCTTCGTTTCATAAAGGGCAAGCCAGATTCTTGTTGCAACTTCATCTGACCTGTTTCCCAAACCTCCAGGCTGAGCTCAATCGCATTTACAGGGTTGAATAATAAATAATTAAGAAAAAAGACATTGCAGTCTGAGGAGCAAAAGATCCTTTCTGTTCAGTCTGCGGAGTGAAAGGCTTTTGAACTCAATCACTCTTGCTCCACTGCAGGTTATATAATGTCTGGTAGGGATAGTCATTCAAGTCCCTCATTTCATAAAAGCCTCAGGGTATCATAACTACAAACATCCTGAAAGGCACCCAGGCCTGTTTCTGATCTGACTTACACTGCTGGAAGCGAGGAGTCGCTTCGCTGTTTGTCTTTTGAGATTCATTGGTGTCAAAATAGTATATGATGGGAATCAGTCTCCCAGAGTCCAGTACTGTGATGGTCCAGGGAGGCTTACAGATGAGGATTGCACATAACGTCCATCACAAGGGAACAACCCCGGGCTATTCTACCTCAATAGACATCAGGTTAAATATATAAATAAAAGACGTTCCTACACTTCGGCTGAAGGATCTTCTGTTTCTTTCCTTTTTTCCCATTTCTCTTTCTGAACCAGAACTGTGACGACTGCTGGTTTGATCCACTTCAAAATGGACATTTTCTCTTCAAAGAACTTTTTATTTCTTAACTATTTAGGTTCAATGGGCTAGTAAGTGACCCAGAATAAAGGTCTCATTTGAAAAATGGGCCCTACGGTCTTATATGTCATCTGTGCCAATAAGAGCCAGCTTATAGAGATGTGGTGGAGTTAAGGAAGCATGCGTCGAGGCTTTGTATTCTCTGATACGCAGGCCTTCTCATTTCAACACGTGCATACATTTATTAGAACTGGGGGATCAGTTGAGATTAAATAAATGTAGGCCCAATCTTTTTCAGGCCAAGGACCCTGCAATTTTAGTTTTCACTGGGGACCACAAGTAGGAGAGCCAAAGCACTTCAAGAAAAGCTGTTTTCATGGTATTTTTTTGGCACTAGCAAGAAGCAAAGATACTGGAAACCATGCACGGAAACCTGTTCTAAGGATATTTCCATCCTGTTTGTGAGGACTGAGAGCTTTAGATAAGCGTCTTTATGCAGGGATTCCTATCCCAACAAATCGCTGAACCTTCGGTAGTTTCCACATCACCAGTAATAAGTAAGTAACTTCCACAAGTAATAACTTCCTTGCCTGCAGGTCTCCCTGGGTTTTGTTCACATACACAAATACATTGCAGTCTCCTCAAATGTGTCACTCCTCTCCTACTTCTCTGAGATCTTTTAATTACTGCTTGTGCATGACTATCACATTGGCATAAAAAGTGAGGATGAAAACCTCTGACTTAAAAAAAAAAAAACAAAAAAACTATCTTGTGTAGCTGCTACCTGCAGTTCGTCCTCTTCTGAACTGGATCTAAACAGCATGGGTTGCAATCTTTTTACTCCCTGTTCCCCCTCACCTTTTTTTCTCCTTATTGCATGGGACTCCTCAACCCCTTTCTCATATAGAAAGAATAAACTGCCCCCACACATCTACACCAGCAAAAAGCCCCCTAAAATCAGCACCCTACTAGCAAGAATTTAGCCCCACTGCTGGGACCTGAACTTTCAACAGTGAAGTATTGAGGTGGGTCATTGCACTAAAGCAACCCGATTAATACCAAAACAGCCCGTTTCACTCTGGTAATGGCTTCAAATCTGTAACACAGCAGAAGTGCAGGGCAAATAAACCGCTTCCAAAATGGCCAAAATCGGTTTTAGATAAACCTGGATGGATATAGTATCAGATTTAACTGATTTAGCTGAAATTGGTTTCTTGAACTTCTGTCCAAAATCCCCTCCAGATTCAGTTTAACTCCCAGTCCCCCAGCATCCCAGGATTCTTTGTACCTCCCCATCAAACTCCCTCCCTCCCTTGCAGGGTGGGTGGACTAGCCTTGGCCCAACCTGTCTGCTCCAGCTGTGTAGGGAGGCATGCTCTAGTGCTCCCTGTGTCTGGCCTGGACTGCTGCAGGCACGTGGCTGCATTTCTGCAATCAAAAGTGAATGTCTGTTAACTTGCTTATTAGTTCAATCTATGCAGTTTAGACTAACCCCTGTGAAGAGTGAATTGATTCAGCCTCTGTTTTTTTGACTTTCTGTACTTAGTCCCAAAACTATCCAGTAAACTCTTAGGTGCTGTTTCTTGGACTTCGGTTTGTGCTGAGGAAGGCACCAGATTTCTCTCAGACAAACGTGGCAGCAAGGTGATGGGATGCAGTGTGCACAGACGATAATTCTGGGCATGGAAACTGTAAGGGACTGCTTCAAATATCAGTGTTGTTGAAACTAGGGGAGTGAGCATGTAGACTTACCCTTTCTTAAATATACAGCATTTTAAGATCTGTGGAAGGTACTGGCTGTTCCTACCAAGAATTAAAATGCTTGGAAAGAAGATGCTAAAATATTCTTTCCCACTCCAGTTGGCAACTGAGAACTTGTTAGTGTGTAATGCCTTTTATTTATAGTGCCTCTCAACCTTAAGGATCTGAAAGCACCTTCTGTCTTGGAGTCACTTCACTAAAATGCCATTAACTCATCTTTAGGTTGCTGAACTGTGGAAATACTGGGAGGGAATTAGCCTGACTTGCCAGTCCCTTGGTGGATAACACAGGTTGTAAGGATGTTGAATGGCCATGAGGGCCAGGGAGAGCCAGAAAAGGAAGCCATTAGATATATTGGGAAACATCGCTGTTTCCTAATATTGAACCTCTGTTAGCCTCTTCAAGCACAGGTTGGGTTGCTTTTGGATAGCACCCTAAAGGGCTCACAGGATGAAAACCCTATGGCAACTTTTTTGCAAAAAAAAAAAAATTGGGCTAATAAAACATAGAATCTCTACTAGGAGTCCTGATTGCCTTTTACTCTAGACCAATATGGCTACAACCTGGATACCTAAGGCAACTCATTACCTTGTGATGGAGATGATGGAGGATCCCTTTCAGCTTGCCTTGTTGAGCATCATCCACAAGGCCTTGGGTCTGAGGCTTGGTCGGTCTGCACTTGTACATGGAATATATATATATGCCTGCACTGTCTCGGCAAGTCCAAGCTCTGTGGGAAGTCTGCTTATTTTAAGACCAGTCTGGCCTCCAGCTGTCAGGTACAACAGCTGGCACCGAACAAGGGATCAACTCCTATGTGTGGCTTCTGGCAGACAAGATATAGGGTGTCATCCTGGCTTTCAGTTTTTTCCTATTCCATCATACGATCGGGCCAAAGTGAACAGAGAGTCAAGAGCCGGCCTAACTGATGGGTTTATGATTCCAGACTGTAATTCTGCTTCTTCCACAGCCAGGCAGGATTTTGCCAAGATACATATTAGGCAGCTGCTTGGTACACTGGTGTTTTGTCTGTACCACCTCGAGCATGCCGTCTGTCTGTCTGTCTGGCCCCACCTCCCAGCCTTTTGCTCTAGGATCCCTCTAGGCAGCCGGAAGCCCTGACAAGCTGATTGGCTCTGTCACTCTTACACATGCCCTGGGAACCAATTTGGCACTTTGTTAATTTATCGTAGGAGAATCATTGCCATAGGGAGCTGAGTCAACTGGCTTAATAGTGCTCTCAGTCCTTCGGCTTTACACCCGTCTAACTCCATCGACTTCAGTGGAGTTGTTCCTCTTTGCAACCTGTATAAATGAGAGCAGAAACCGGCCCCCCAAGTGCACCCTGATGCACAGATTCTCATGCCCTGTGGTTTCTTGCCGTGCCCTGGCACCCCAGCCCAGCTCGGTGTTGCTTCAGCCTCTTTGGACGGTTGTTTAGTATGCCTCCTCCAAACCGCAGATTGATCTGAAATCCTAGGTGCGTTTTCCTCTCCCTCACCCACATCCTCATCCAGCGTCCATCCCTCAGCACGTCAGCATTATGGTTTGCATATCTGTATCTCCTCCAAGCAGTGGCGAGGGGCATGTTTTGCTCCATTTTATCTCCTTCACTGAAACGTCAGCATTTCAAGCGGTGGCTTAGCGAAAGTCATGTCATTCATCGAGAGGTGGATCTCTTCAGTCCTTTCATGTGGTGAATGCATGTTGCACCTCTCCCTCCCTTCCCCCTCGCATCCTGGGGGTCGGGTCTTCCCTTGGCATATGCACCAGGGCTGTGCTGCCTGCTTTCTGTGCCTCTCTGTCTCTCTCCCTCTGCAAGGGGAAGGCTGTGCATATGTGATGTGCCTATATGTCCTCACCGCACTCCTTTTGGTCCATTAACTGCTACATCATGTTTCAGAAGTTTTGCAGTTTCCATATGTGCGTCCTGGGATGGATGGGTGGCTGGGGGGAGACCCTCTCCTATGGACAAAGTAGGAAGCCGGATAAAAAAAGATTTTTAGAAAAAAAAGAGGGAAATGTAACCGGGGGGGAAGCGAAGGAAGAAGGAACAAAATCAAGCTCAAGCCAGGCTGGAAGTGGAGGCTGGTTGTCACTTCCAGCCCATGAGGCTGAAAAGAAGTTGATTGAATTATTCGGTGCCATTTCAGCGTCATTTGTTGCGGCGGTGGTGGCGATGGCGGTCGTTCTGTTTCTTTTTTCGTCCGGACCTGGAGGCTTGAGAAGAGGTTCAGCTGCCAAACCCAGGTGTCACAGGAAGCTCTTATTTAAAGATGGATCACGGGGTGCCATGAGATACGTCCTGTCTGCACACGTTTGAACACACGCATGCAAGCACCTGGGCATCTCTCAGTTCATGTGCCCGGCGCATTCCCAAGCACATATGTGAGCTGAACTGGATCTGCCAGCGGCTTTGTGAAATGATGCAGGAGTAGCAGTTACCCTGCGTATGGGGGCGATGCCAGGGCATTGGCAAGCGTGGCACGGTTTTTGTTCAGATGAGAGGGGAGGTGGGGGGGGAAGGAAGGTTGCAACGCTTGGCTGGAAAAATTTAGAGGAGTACAAAAGATGGTTGAAAAGATAGAGCGATGAAAAGGGGTGGCGGGAGGGGGAAGGAAGCTATCAACTGGCTGCTGTGGAGGTGCGGATAGATTTATGCTCACTGTGTGGGTTTTGTTGGTGGTGGAGTGGGGAGGGTGGGGTAACGGGGTGGGGGCTGGGGAGGAGGAGCGCGTCGGCAATATTGAAGCATAGTGGGTTATTTTTCTCCTCCCTCCGCTTGGTGCTTGGAGGAGAAGAAAAGACAAAAAGCTGAACCGGTGCCAAGAAGGAGCTGCAGCGACTCGAAAATGGAATTCTGTGCCGCACTAATATTTTGAATCAGGACTGTTCTGGAGAGCAGCGAAACGTGCCAGGAATGAGAATGGCTATGGACGCAGGGCTGCTCATGCTGCCGGGGTTCACCAGCCAGATTAAAGAATTTTCTCCCTTCTCCTGCTTTTCTCTTTTGCCTTTTAAATGTAATTCTCCACCTCCCTCCCTTCCCCTCCCGGAGAAAGGCAGGGATATTTAGAGATTCTGGGGAAGAGGCAAGATCCTTTTCATTAACTTTCGGCTGATTGAAATCCAGGCAAATTTAATTTCTCGCCCCCTCCCTCCCTGCAACTTATATTGAACATGGCCAGAGCTTGTCTCAAATCTTGGGCTTCTTGCAGGTTAAGGTGACTGGGGTTTCTTTTTGTTTTTTTGGCCTTGATTTGCCTGCTGCAGTAATACCCAGGGGTGGCTGGTGCCCATGCCAGGGGAGCTGAGCTCTTCGTTGGTGTTGTGGCTCGTGTGTGTGTTTGTGCGCGTGTGTACGATGACAAATGTGAGCGAAGAAGCAGAAGCTGGTAACAGAGGCTCGGAGGTGGGGAGTCTATGCATGCCCACCTGCCCACAAATCTGCCAGCCTCTCTCTCTCCTTTTCCTATGGAGGACGGGAAGGGCTGATTCACTGGGAGTTTTCTGCTTGTTTCTCTATTGCCACTCCTCCCCTCTCCCCTCCACCCCGTGTTCTCCTCCTCCTCCGGTACCCATAAGGCTACTCTCGTAGCTCTGTATCATGATGCAAGGTTACTTGTAGGACACACAAACCTCTGCAAGGTGCAGCGCTGCCTGCATCAGTGTTCCCCTTCACTTCTCATTTGCTAGGGGACGAGCCAACTTACAAGGCAGCATGTTCCGGTGACGCTGTTCCCGGCTGAGCCTCTGCTTCATGGGGTGGTGGTGTTTCTGCTGCAAAAGCCCTTTCTTTTAAAACCTGCCTGGAAAAAATGACTCCAAGATTTAACTTGCAGTAATGCATGAAGTCGGCCACTTTCCAGGAGCCGATTTCATAGATGTTAGGGTCCGAAGGGGCCTCAGTAGGTCATCGAGTCCAACCCCCTGCCCTGGGCAGGAAAAAGCGCTGGGGTCAGGTTTGGATTTTTATTCAGGTGTTTTGTTTTTTTCTGAATCGGTGTTCCCAGTGTTTCAGTTTACAGAGGGACAAAAAGAGGAGGTTGCCAATTAGTGATTTTGTACCGTATTTTTCGGCTTGCGAATGGCACGGGCAAGCTTGATAGGTCTGAAAGCCGATGCTCTTAAAACAGGCCCGAGCAGAAAGATCCTCTCTGCATCTGGATCGTCCTTAAGTTTGGATCTGGGGCTTTAGAGATGAGGGACAAGGTGATCCTGAATTTTGGCTCTGGATCTCAATGCAGCTTCAAATCTTCCTTTATTAGCTGTCAGCCATGCAGCACATGGACAGAGGGGAAGGAAAGAGGTCATTAGTGAGGATGTGGAGGGGAACCTTGTTACATGGTTGGGACGCCAGACTTTCAAACTGGTTGCGGGACTTGGTTTGCCCTCCTGTAGGTGCTGCACGAAACAAGTTTCTCCTGGTATTTTATTTATTTATTTCAGTGCCACGTGTTCCACTATTCATCCAAGCGTTTTTAGGTTTTGTGGAGATTCGGGCTGGGTTTGTTATTTTTTCTCTCTGGTTTAGGACAGTGTTATTCACTTTGTGCAAAACCTCATGGATTTATTTTTTTTTTTTTCTGCTAAGGCAGTTGGGTATCATTTTGTGGTGCTGTCTGGTTCCCCTCTTCATATTGTGTCTCTGCAAATACGATGTGCATTTGCCCAATAAGGCTGTCTTAGGGCAGAGGGGTGAATGTAAATTCCCATCCAGAGTTAATGCTAATAGGGGCTGGATAAGTGTCCATTAGGGTATGCACCGGTTTCTGGGGGGAAGTACAGCATAAGCCAGTGGTTCTCAGCCTTTTTAGACTCGAGGCATCCCTGGATAGCCTTGAGGCACCCCTCAAAAATACCAATTCTTAGCTTTCACTTGTTTTTTGACTACAGAAAAATAACGGAGTCGCCCTGTTTTGTTTTGCAGAGAACTCGGATCACAACAGGGCAGAGCGTTTTTAACACTGTGGATCCCTATTTGAAATCTCTGGGTTTATCATGTGAATCATATTTGCACACCTACCAGTGCTGATATAGTGTGGCACCCGCCTCCACCTACATGGCACCCTGGTTGAGAATTATTGGCATGGACAATGACTGTTCCCTGACCCTGCCTCCATCTTCTATCAATATCCCAAATAGCTACACAGCTTCCTCAGCATGCATTTGGCTTGAAGAGCCTTTCATAGTCTTGTAGATGAAACATTTTGCCATGGTACTTTGGCACCTCTTGACTTCTGTTTTCTCCCCTCTGTGTCTCCTGCTGGTGAGGAACATAACGTTGTTCTCGAGAAAGCTTGCAAAGTCCCAGAAAAGCATTCAGTATGTCAGGGCTAGAACCAGCCAAGCAGTTTGGATCTGTCCGTGTGCCCCAGTACCCCCCAGAACCAGCTTTTCTTATGCAGCAAAAGCAGAAAATATTATTTTGTGTTTGCTTCCACAATCTGTCAGCTTTCTTTCTGGAGCCGATGGACCATATTGTGGCTCAGAGCCACTGCACTCATTAGCAAGCAGTGTGGAGGCCCCTGTTTTATTCCCAGAAGGCTTCTCTTGGGACTTGTCGGGAGCCTGACTTTGCTGCACATGCTAGTGGAGCTGCTTCCCCTTGCCCCGGGTGCTCTGTCCTCTTTAGTGGAAAGCTGGAGTAGCCTTGCTCTGTCAAATGCCAGGAATTGGGAGGGGGTTCAACCGCTGCATGAGGGCTCAGTGCCTGGGTGGGTTCTCCTCACCCTTTCCTCCATGCACCTGAACAGAGCAAGCCATGCTCTTATGCAAGATGCACATCCTTCCTTTATCTCTCAGACCTGAACTCCAAATTCTTTTACTGGTGCATTAAACTTCCTTGCGTTTCTAACTATAATAGTAATAATAATAATAATAATGATAATAATAAATAACCATACTACTACTACTACTACTAATGATAATAATAATACATTACACTTGTATTGCAAGGTATCCAGGTTGTAGCTGCATTGGCCTAGAGGCAAAAGCAATCAGGACTCGTGGTAGGAGTGATATCTTTTATTGGATCAACTAGATTTTTGCAAAAAAAAATGTCTTTAATTGCAAGCTTTCGGGCATAAACAGCCTTCTTCAGGCGTAGGAGAAAAAGCTTGTCTTGCAAGGCCCTCAAAGCATGTGTGCAAGGGTTGGGCTACATGAGATCCTTTCCAACCTATGATTCTCGATCTACAAACAGTAAAGAAAAAAGGCTTACAATCTTGCTGTGATTCAGGTGAAGTGAGTATTTTGTTGCTTACTGGACAGAAAGGTAAACTGAGGCATGAGGTGGTGAAGTGATTTGCCCAAAGCTTTAATATTTCAAAATACAGGTCTCCCCTCTTTCTTGGTACTTTTAAAATGCTCTCTAGTATGCAAGGGGTGTTACACTTTGGGGTAGTCATTAAAAAGGCATGCATCCCCCTCGAGACAGTGCAAGGTTGCTCCTGTGATCACTGCGTTAGCCAACTGAACCATTTGGGCAACCTGTCCATAAGCAAATTTCCCCAGGAGCCTCGCAATCACGGCTGTTGTGCTGCATCTGGTATATTTGCTTAACTCTGTGCATCCACTGGGCTGAACGGGGGGCGATCAGCATATTTCCCTGAGACACAATAATTAATGAAATTCATTTTGCTTCCCTCATTCCGCTCTTCTTTTTAACACTCAGTAATGAGAAACGCCGCATGTTTGGAGCTGTTGTGACGTGACCTATCTCTGGAAGGGTTAACCCAGAAGAGCCTTGGAGAGTTATCTCTCCCCCCACCATGTTCTTTTATTTTTGGACTGGTAGCCTCACATTTCTGTAATCTAAATGTGCAAATGCTCTGCAGTCACGGTCCAGTAGCTGGGTTAATCTCAGACCCCTGGAGTGGCAGATGGCTGATTTGTTGCTGATTCCAGTTATAGAGAATCGGGCCACCTATTATCTCTGCACAGGCTGCTGCTTAAAAGGATGCCTTGGGCAAAACCAGTGCAAAGCGAGGGAAAGAAAACACTCTTCTGTGATCTGTGTTACCACAGGTGAAAATGTAAAATATTTCACCCTTGCGAAAGAAGAGCTTGAAAGGTGGACAAAGGCGGCGAGGGAGGCAGAGAGCCCTCCTTTTCTGTGTAGATGGGCTGAAGCGAAGGGGAGAGGGTGATGATGCTGAATCGCTGCCACTTATCCTTTTTTTTAAATGGGGCTGCGATGTGGTAATCCTTGGCTGTAGCTCCCGGCTTTAACTCTTAAACAAAACAGCCTGCTTGGCATCACGCAGCATCTTCGTCCTCCTCCCAAGCCCTTCACAAAGGGGTGCAGGAGGAATCGGTGATACAACAGCCTCCCCCTCCACCGTTTGGCACCTATCAACCTTTGTGGTGGCTTAGCAGGCTGAGGGGCTAGCGAGGAAGACCCCGATGACTCTCTTTTTGCTGCAATACGTTTCCAAGGCACGGTGGAGAACAAAACTCACGTGACCAAATGGGCTAAGCAGAAGCTGATGGACACCACCAAAAATGAAGGGCACCCAGGTGTGGACGCACGCGAGGGGGGCAGCCGCTCTGCCAAGCGAAGGGAGGGTATAACAGTTAGCAAGACCTATAACAGTGATGCCGGACCAGTGGGAAATGGCTGAGAAAAGAGCATATGGAATAGGAAAAGGCCGGACCAAGCTCTGTGCTCACATGACTGTTTTTGACTGTTTGTTTAGACAATCAAAATACGTATATTCTCTTTGCTCAGGAAAATGCCAAGGAGCTAGAAGGAGAGTTCGAGAAGAGAAGGTTTAAATTCCCCGTACAGAATCCAGTGACTAAACCCGTCAATAAGGTAAGCTTTGGGGCTTATAACTTTTTCAGGCATAATCTATTCGGACGCATTAGATGTAAAATTCGGCATACAGTGAGATTTCTCCTGTTCAACGTACAGGTTTAAAGGGATCCCAACCGAAGCGGGGGGTCTTTTCAATGCATGCGACTGTGATTTGGGTTTCTTGGGAGCTGTTCATTTTGGGATGGTCTCTTCTATGTATACGGGAGAGCAACCCACTCTGCGGCACTGCGACCCAGTGGGAAGAAAGGGCCTTACATCGGCCGCTTGCCTAACAAGCATGCTTTTATATCCCCACGTGCAATCTGTGTCAGCGCTATTGAGAGACAAGAGTGAAATCTCCACAACCCTCCTCTACTTGAACCCCTACTTCGTCTGCACCTGTATGGAGCAATCATGTTTTGATGGACATATGGATTTCATTTATTTAAAAAAAAAAAATTGGGTCAAAGTAGTGCCACCTGTGCGCCAGATCACACAAACTTCCTGGTTTCTGATGGGAACAGAATTAGAAATATCAAAATATGGAGGCGACATTGGGCTGACATGTTCGAAAACCTACATAGGACAAAATGAGAGCGGCTGATCTGGGATTATGTCACCTTGGCAAAAGGTGGAATATCTGCCCGTCAGGGTAAGAGGCCTAATCTCATCAGGTTTCCAAATATCAATGTTTGGTTAATGTAAAGGAGATGCTCACTATGTGGTTGTTCAAATCTGGGGTTTGGTTGAACTCTGCAGGAAACGTTTCTGAGATTTAAATGATAGCTAAATTGAACAGATGCACATTTCCCCCAGGTTTCCTCTTTCATCTTTGATTCTGGAGAAGTCCCCATTCAGGGTGACAGATAAACACATGCTTAAATCCCATTGAGACATCCAGCTTGATCCTGTTACTCCTAGTTATATCAACCTTGAAGTCAGTGGCACTATGTAAGCATGTGTATATCCATATTAACCTGAATATGTATTCATGTTAGTGAGTGCTAAGGTGCCCTCCCGGACGAGGGCCTCCTTTTGTTAGGGACGGCAGATCTGTTCCACGCACGCTGATGTTATTTAAAATAATTCACTCACAGGTCCCCTTCAAAAAATTGTACTGCCTTCCAGGAGGGAGGCTCATGCTGGTCCCCTCGCAGTGATAATTATAATCAGACCTATCAGCCTTCACCCTCCACGCTTATCGCTTGCCGTTAGGAGGATTTTTCCTGAAGCCCATTACCAGTATGGCTGCTTTGGGGGAAAGAACCATGGTATTTTTCCCCCCTGAATCTTTGATGGTTCTCAGCTTTGAAAGGGATTGAAAATTGCAAAATAATTTCCAATTGTGGTTAAAAGCACTGCCTGTTTGTCCTGGTGTATGTGCTTGCACCTGGTATACATGCCTTTCATGTAGAAAGGGTGGTGGCAACTTTTAATTAGTTCGCAACACCTGCCTACGGGGGGATATGAAACACAGTCCTTGATTGATTTCAGAAATCTGTAGAGAGTGGGTATAGAGGAGACCCATTAAGCCATTGTTGAATTTGGCCCATGCTTCATTCTTTACTGCCATGTCATCTTCAGTGCTGTATTCTGCCCAGTAAAGATGATAATGGTCCAATATACCATTCCCTATTGAAGGCATATCCTACAGTTCAGTTGGTCTCCCCATTGGGAAATTCAGCCATATTTTTCTTTGCCTGCTTTTATTCCATCTTAAATAATTCCTTCCTACTCTAGGTTTCTATTCCTGTTGCCAACTTTTAGACCGATGCTATGCTGCAGTCCTTCGTCATTGTCTGGAAAAGTTATGTATCTATAGGTTGCCAGTCCATCTTAGGTTAGAGGCATGATCCTGTGCGTTGTCATCGAGTACCCTTCGCTCCCACTGGTTTCAATAGGTGTTGAGGATGATTGGCACTTTGTAGTGTCTGGCCCTCAGTTCGGTTTCCCAAAAGAAATGGAGGGAGGAGGAAGAGGGTGAAATTTGCAGTGTTCCTCACTATTGTTTCTTTGTAGTGTGAAGGGCTATGATTTGCCTTTGTTTTATTTAAATGCATTGAGAACCACAAAGTTATTCATCAGGTGCCACCTCTTGAATGAAGATAAATGCTATATCCCAAAGACATCATCTATTATACAAATAGATTCTTAGGCATATCTTTTCCTTTCCCTTGACTATTCTAAAGTGTAAAAATGCCACTGGCTGAATACATGGCCATCTGCTGAATAGTACTTAACAGAAGCATCTTATGGCCTTTAGATCAGTCGAAATCTCAAGACATCTTGGAAGATGATTGATGGGAAGTAAAGAGGTACAAAAATAGCCTTGTCATCACGAGGTGTTTCTTCTCCATACATATGAACATCCTTCTTTGCTCCAATCAGGCGGCTCATCAGTGAGGACGTGGAGGCAGGGAGATGGATTTGGAGTCAGACAGCCTAGGCTTGCTTGAGCTCACCTGTCTACAGTGGGACAATATGACATGAAGCGATGCATTTTAACATTGCAATATCAGTACCTTTGGGTGCTGCTGCACTATAAATGTTAAAAACCTCTTTTCAGAAAGACCTAGCCAGGGGACTGAATGAAGCCTAGTGTCTCTCCTTTGACGCAATGTCTGTCTCCAAAGGGTCTGTGCATTTTGAATGGGAATCTTAGAATCCCCTAAGCCAGCAATTCTCAATTTTTGTAGACTCAGGGAACGCCTTGGGAAATGCCGGCTCTTAGCTTCACTCATTTTTTAACTAGCGAAAAGCAGCAGAGCATTTTTTCTATAGCCAAGAACTCAGGAAGACCCCAACAGGGCAGGATGTTTTTGACTGTCCCTCCCAGGCAGTCCAGTCCTTACATGGACACTATGGATGCCTATTTGAAATGGGTTTATCTTGTGAATCATGTTTGCTCTCCTGGCATTGCCTAGTTGGCCAAACCTGCCAAAGGCTGTAACTGGCAGCCCTACCCTCGGTGGTGATGATCCAGCCGGCCGCTGTTGGGGCGTCCTGACTGCCTGCTGGAGAGAGCAGCGTCCCCATTTAAGTCCACCTGTAGCAGCAGACTGCAGGTCAGCCAACACGTACACCTGCAGGTCTGCCGTGCTAAACCTCCCTGAATCCTGTGCTTTCAGTTCTCTGACTTCTGACCCCGCTCGGCTCTGACTCTGGACTCCAGTTGTTTGGATTTCCCCCTTGGTCTCTTGCCTCCAGAACCCTGACTTGAGCCTGTGACTTGGACTTTGCTCCTTAAATTACCCCTTGGTTCTGGTACCTTGGGCTCTGGCCCTCCCGTGGTGGCCTACCCAGTAGGCGAGACTGGCTATGTCCTAGTCTTTACACTAACGCTATGAATATCTGTTTGAAATAAGCTTATTTTGTGAATCATGTTTGTACATCTACCCTATCTAATATTGCATGGCACTCTGCAGCACCCTTGAAAGGATTTCAAAGCACCCCAGGCTGCTATGGCACCATGGCTGAAAATCCCTGATTTAGACCGACAGATGACCCACAAGTTGGATTTGCACCTTCCACCTCCCCTAAAGTGACTGAATACCCCATTCCCTGCCCCGTGCTATGTTGCTGATCCTCTCTTCAGCCGTCCTCTCTCTCCCTTTTCCCTCTGCTACAGCAGGCCCTGCTTATTCTCTCCCTGCCTCCCTTCTTCCTTCCTCCACTATAGCAAGGCCTGTTTACCAGAGGTAAGTATTCTTCTCTACCTTTCTCCCTGCTCCCTCGCCACTGCCTCTGACATGGGCAGCCACCTCTCTCCTTCTCCTTTCTTCCCCCCTGCAGGGAGTGATGGCCCATAATGCAGCCAGGTAGCAAGCGCCCAACCCTGCCACTTCAAAGGGTTGAGCTCCACTGGGCTGAACCATGCAATTCTTACCTCAAATGTCTCTGCTTCCTTTTTTTTTTTTTTTGGTTAAAAATAATGCCTGGTAAATCAGTGCATACCTACTTCAGAAAAAAAGTACCAATGCTAAAGAAAGAAATATTTGGCTAGCAAGACACGGAAGGGCTTTTCTCTGCAGTTGAACTCCAGCATAGAATCACAGCAAACAGGACTGAAAAGCACTTTTTGAATGATCTCAGCCACTACTCTCTCTTCAGCGACATAAGATTATTTTTTTAATTTACCAGCGGTCTGCTTTGCAGTGAAATGGAGCAATAGGTCTTGCATCCATTCCCAGGGTGGGGGGGAGTCCACAGCCTCCAAGTCCCTTAGACATCGCTGCTAGTTGCAGTGAGGAGGAGTTTGTCGATCAGAATTTAATATACACTTGGCATCTCTGATGCGACATAGTAGGTCTGGTAGCTCGATCCACTTATTTTTGTGAAGTCTGAGTGTGTAATCAATACAGGTCACCCGTGGCTTTTGAGTGTATGGCTTATGATACCGAAACCCAGCACCAGAACATCGAATATGGAAGGAAGGGAAAATAGGAAATGATCCCTTGTTAAGTCATCCAACCTCTTTGATCAGGTGGCTGCCAAGCTACCCCCACTCCTCTTGTCTTGCCACTAAACCAAAATGCCTTTTAAAATCCAAAAGAAGTGCTGATATTAATTCATCTCACCTATGCCCCTGGCCTCATAGGTCCCTGGATTTGGGGGAAGGTGCATCAGTTCTGGCCATAGATGTGTCTACATAAGAAAATCAAGCATGCTGCACTTCTGCTGCCCCACCTATTTTCCTAGTATACAACAGAGAAGCAAAGGCTGGGTGTCAGCTTTGTTGTTTTTTATCCCCCCCACTTCTGTTATGCACATGCTGCTGCTGTGTTGCAGCTTGCTCGCTGTGCAAGGCCTCTCCCGTTCTCGGGCCACATCTGCAAACAGCTCAGCGGCTGCCAAGCCGATGCCTGTGGAGGTGTTCTCCAGAGCTTCGTCGGCAGAACCGTTCAAAGAAAGGTCTTCCTCTGAAACGCGCCCATCTAAGAATAACAACTTCTAATGATGCCTTTGAAATCTTTACACAGAGGAAGCTTTGCGGCATGTGGTGAAGAAGGTGTAGGTGCATAACACTTCCTCTGCCTCCCTCCGACTCCTTCGTAATGCTCAGATCCCTGTGATGTGCACAGGGTCACCTCGTGGTGGGTGCTGACTAGTCTCTTTAGGGCTTTAACGTTGTCATGCTGTGTGTCCCCACCCCTGCACGGCTTGGTACACATGCATATGGCTCTGTATAGCTCAAAGGAGGGACCCCAGGAAACAGCCACACAACGCTTTGACAAACTGCTCGCTGAGAAGTTCACAGACAACAGGAACACATGTTTCCTCAAAGGTAGCCCACGAGAAGCATGTGATTGCAATCCCAGCTCAGGACACACAGGTGAGATGACTTTCTTGACTGCAGTGAGACATCCCAGACGCTGGAAACGTATGATGTCATGCAGATGACTGTGGCGTGGCATGGGGGGAGGGAAAGAAGAAAAAGAATAGTGGTTTTTTTGTAAAGTGCAGCTGCCCATGCATAATGCTTTTGTAATGCACACAGCTACAGCATCTGGTTTTTTGCTGTTATTCTTAGATTTCAGGCAGCCATCATTTCCAGTTGCTCACGTGAAGTGTGACATTGAAAAAGCTTTGGTGTTGCTAGATTCAGAGCCGTGCTTCTGTGAAACGTCTCCCGTCTCACCGCAAAGTAACAAGCACTAGAAAGAAAGCCAGGAGTATCTAAGAGACTGCAAGCATCCTTAGAAGTATTGGCCCTCATCCTTTTTATGCCTTTGGAAACTTGGGAGGGGAGATGCAGAGGTGACTGACCTATGCTAAAGATATATCCCTTTTGCCCTGCCAGATTCCCTTGTGCTGGAAGGTGAACGAAGGGTTGGTGTTATGATAGCAGCTCTCTATCATATAAAGGTTCCTGGAAAATCCTCTAGCACAGACTTAGCATAACAGCTCCAGGGGTCTCCCATTCCCAGGGTGGATCTGCTAAGTTTCTGGATGCTTTGTATTGCTAGAGGAGACCTGAGGATAGGATCCAGCAGGCTGATACATAAAAATAATTCTAATAAGTGTCACAGTGGATCAAGTTCAATGCTCCATCCATTTCCATATCCTCTCTCTCAGACAGTAACTAATGACACATACTTCAGGGGAAAAGTGTGAAAACCCCTTCAAATAAGATACCTAAATAGGCAAGAAGCCTTTGTGACCCAGTTATGTTCTCTGACAGCACCACAGCTGGAGGATAGGGGCTCTTTGTCATTTCCTCTTAGCCAGTGCAACATCAGATTCTCTCCACGTAACCTATATATGTCATATTAATATATACATGTATATTTTAACCCAGTTAGTTATGTATCCCAATCAGGTCCTGCAACAGGGAGTTTCACAGGTCTGTTATATGCAGAGGTGTATTAAGACATCTTAGTGTCCCAGGCAATGACAGTGCACAGAGCAGCAGTGGTCTTTACTGGCAGCAGTATGGTGGGCCAGTAACTGCAACAGATGCTATTTTTGCTCCAACAAGTAGGTGCCCTGGGGCTGCTGCCTGATGAGTCCCCAATTCCCCCTCCCCCCCAATCTCCTTAGTTCTACTTCTAATTATATGTGGCCTCAATTTTTTTTTTCTCTCCCATACAGCAGATCTATTTTTTTTGTTCTACACGGTTCAATCATAAGATTCAATTTTACATCATTTCATTTTTACTTTTTTGGACTTGCGCTGCCCCTAAGTAACAATATGCACTTTGAGCTAAGAAAATCTGTAATGTGTTACAAAATGTGTAGAACACACGTTTTATGTAAGTGCATCTTGAATTTTACCCTTAGTTATACAGGGGGTTACTTGTAGCGATGTGGGTACAGAGTAGAGCTACAGAAGTGATTTTTTTTTTTTTTTTTTTTTTGGAAGGGTGGGGGAAAAAATCCTTATTGTGAGACTGAAGGCGCTTGAATTCCTTAGCCTTCCAAAAGAAGATGGAAATGTGACTTGATGACTGTGAATAAGTACCCACACAGGGATAAAAAGCAAAGGCATTTGTAGACGACACGGCAACTGTTCCTTCTTAATTTCCAGCGCCTGAAAAATTTTAACCCTGTTTATTGCGTTGCGACGCATTTGTGTTTGCACGACACGTGCTTTCAAGTGAGTTAGGTCTTGTGTGTCATTTCCCCGCAGATTCCAGCAGGGGTAGCTAAATACCAGTCTACCC
>NW_005843418.1:97657-118749 GCF_000455745.1 Alligator sinensis | reverse complement strand
TATATATATATATATATAAAATATGATTATTGTTGTTTTTATGTATAAATAACTGATATGATATCATAAGTGTACGGGGTTGATAGTAGCGTGTGGGTGGGTGTTTTTTGCCACCCCGGTTGGTTGGCGTTTTCGTGCGGCTGATGTGCGGCAGCTGAAACGGGAAGCCACGTGTCATCTACAAACACCCCTAGGCACTAGGCTAGCTGGAAGCGCTCCCCAACCCTCCTCTTGCAGCTCGTATTGAATGCAATCACATAGATCCAGAGAAGGCAAGAGCTCAAGAGTAGGCATAGCTCTGTAGTGAGAGTATTCCCTTATTTTTGCATTTTACACTCAGAGCAAGGATAAAGGAATACAAACTGTTCAGAGCATGGAGATGAGAAGCCAGGGCTTGTGGATGAGTTCCTGACCCACTAGACTACATTTTCACTTGCTCCTGAGCTCCTCCTCCCTCTCTGGCCCCATGAACCTTTCATTCCTTGCTGCACAGTGGCACAGATCACTTGAGCTGCCTAAATTTAGGAGTTTGCTTTTTGCAAATGCCGCCAAAATTCAAATGATTATAAAGTCATCACCTGTGTCGGACAAGAACGCCGAAAGGTGAAGAAGCACACCTTTACCAACAAAAGACTTGTTGATGGGCTTGAGCGTGGCACACTGAAGGCCATTGTCCATTGGGATGGCTGCTCAGTACCCAGGAATGTTCCCTAAATTGATTCACACCTGCTCTGCCTGCTTGTGTTTTGGCCTGTTGTCCCCTAGCTAGTCCCACAACGAAGGCCTTTTTGTTATTGCTGAATAAAATAATTTTATGGCAAAAGCACGGTCTGTTTTTGCAGACCTCGGAAATGTATTTAGCTGGCTGGTCCAACATTAACAGGAGAGGACTATTGCAAAATCTTCTGTTTTGCAACCTTTTGATGCTAGTGAGGAGAGAAGAGGAGAGCTAGAACTAGGGCAGCAGAGAGGGGCATAGAGAGGTGGAAGTTAAAGCCAAAAACTTCAAAGGAAAAAAAGGCACAAAAAAAAAGCCCTGTGAGGAGTACTAACCCCCAGGTAGGCCGCCATTGAAGGGAGTATATTTTCCAAATCTTAACGTTACTGCATCCATACTGGAAGCCTTTCTGGAAGTTATTCTTTTTGGCCTGTGTTGCACATCAGACAGGATTAAATAATATAATAGCCCTTTCTGCCCTCCATATTTATGGAGATATGGTAATTCTTCACAATGTAATTTCTTAAAACAATTATTATTAATTGGTCCATTTAATAAACTAATTTAATCTTCAAAATGCTTTACAAATATTAACTCCTGAATCCTGATATGATCCCTGTAAGAAGAGTAATGCAAACAATTGGTGGTTGATGATGATGATGATTACTATTATAATATTACTACTAGTGAATGGCCCATCAAGAATGATGAATGAATTTCAAATAACAAAAGCAAACAGGTATATTTTACTTTTTATATTTATTAAATAAATATTTATAAAGCATAAATAAAATGGGCTGGACATCTGAAGATACCAATCCCTTCCTGTACTTGCTCTCGTCCAGCAGGCTGAAGGTGGACCTGCCCATGTTGCCGCCCGGCCGCTGCCTGTGTGCCTCTTTGCTGGGCAAGGGCAGGCTAGCTCCGCACTTTGCAACAGCTGCTCACTCCCCCAGGCTCCCTCCTTGCCATCCCCAGGCACCTCCTTCCCTGCTCAGGGCTCGGGACAGGGCCACCGGTGCTCATCCACTCCCTCGCACCTCTGCCTGGCTCCTGCTTTTCCTTACCTGACCCCTTCCTCTGTTCTTCCCACCACCAGGCTCCCGGTAACCTCCCAGGAGGAGCTCAGAAGAAACAGCTCTGCCCCCTAACTTTTTTTCCCAGTTCTCAAAGTTGGGATCATCCTGACATAGTCACTAAACAAATGCTAAGGTTTAGCAAAAAAATTCCTCTGAAGACACAAATGTTTTATCTCTTGCAGTTTTTAAGCTATTTGCATTTAAAGAGTGTTATGAACAGACAGACACACAGACCGGCAGACCAAACCATTTATATATAGAGAAATAGTATTATTAGCTTCCTGAATTTAAAAAAAAAAAAAAAATGGCCAAAAAAAATGTTACTGGTAGACACAAAATTTTGGGGCTGGGAAGGGGTGGGTTTGTGTTGAAACTGAATTCAAGGGGAAAATAATCACTTTGGGTTGAAAGGGTTATTTTATCTAAGTGAACAAAACTGTTTCTTTACATTTTCCTTTCTCTTTCTTTTTTCTTTCTCTTTTTTCTATTTGATTTATTTAATAGCACCAAAGCAAATGTATTAATCATATATGTTTTGAAAATATAACAGGAGGAAAAGTTTTGTTTCAAAACATCAGACAAAGAAAATAGATTTTTTTCACAGTTGTTTTCTAATTTTTTTTAGGCCCCAAACTATTGGCTGAATTTAAAATTCTCATATAGAGAACTGCAGATTCAGGTTGACCTGAATCTGCAGTTTTTCAGGGAGTAAATTAATCGGCTCTACCCTTAAGGTAAGTAAGTAAATTAGTCACATTAGAGACATTCAATTTTGCATAAAGGAATGGATATTCCAGTAACATGGAAACTTGAAACCTGCTGCTGCTTGTTAAAGGCACAATATTTATTGTTTCAATGACCCAGTTTGCTATCAAGTATCAATGATCTGCTACATCCTAAGTAATCAATAGCTCCATCACTTGAGTATGCTCTGGAAATATAAGTATTACTGTTAATATTGATCTCTGTAGCTGACACAGACATCAGACTTCACACTCCTTGCTAGCACCTTGGGTTTTGCTTGTAAAGCAGCCTACCTATAAATTGCTAAGGTTTGTCATCTTCCGGGCATGTTTTGGGACACTCCTGCCCCATGTATAACAGTGCACATGCACATACAGACACATGTATTCATGTGCACATCACTTGTCGATAATGATCAGGGATCCTGGTTTTCTCTGATTTAAGAAAATCCCCAATTTTTGGTTAAAAAAGGAAACCCCAAATCCACATTTTTCCATGATTAAAATGAAACACCACTCTATCTATCTATCTATCTTGGGATCTATCTATCTGTTTATCTATCTTGATACATCCCTAGATAGATAGATAGATAGATTAGTGCTGTTTCATTTAAATCATGGAAAAATGTGGATTTGGGGTTACATTTTTTTTAATTGAAAATTGGGGACTTTTTTTTAATCGGAGAAAGTCAGGATTCCTGGTACTGAGGGATGCAACATGATTGCTGGGCACTGTGTTTTCAAGGTGCAGCTAGAAATACCCCCAGGCTGGAGTCGGCCAGTTTACATCTCTTCTGGGATCCCGTCTCTGACTGTTTCTTATGTAAGATGCTTCAGAGATTGTTGAGGCCCCCTCAGGACTTTTCTAGTGGTCCCAGGAAGAAAATTGCTTGCATCTTCCTAATGAGTGTATTCAGTAAGAAGAATGAGATGACATGCAGGAGATCGGTGTTAGCCCTGGAACGCAATGCAGTCCATCTGTTAGGTATTTATATGGACTCCATTACTAGAGTATTTGAGTAACTTTGAAGCATCTGTGTCCACACTCTCCCTGTTCCCCGTGCTAGGGAAATGCCACGGTCGGTAGAGGTCAGTAACTTATGGCCCTTGGGTTAGTTTAGCCCACAGAGCCATTGGATCTGGTCCACAGGCTGGGGGGCTTTGGTGATGTTTCATTCATAGAGGACTTTGCTCATGCCACAGCCAGGCAGTGGGGAGACGTGGTGGAAATGGCATGGTGGCAACAGCAGCCAGGTCTTTGTGCTAGCCTGCCTTGGACCTCAACTGGGTTGTTTCAGCCGGCCGCTAGAAAATGTTGCCGACTGCAGCACTAGCCACATTGCAGATAGGAAATGGCTGTTTAGAGGAATGAAGTGATTTGTGCATGGGCCCACACAGGCGGTGGCAGTGCCGAGCCTTGACTTCAGACCTCCCAAATGCACAACTTAACCACTGGACCATCGTTCCTCTTAACACACTGGAGCCTCTATGTGAAAAACTATACCAAGCCTCCCTTTGTTGCCATGGGGACAATGAGATCATCGCTGCATATGGTGAGACTAGCAAAAATCATGCGATTTACCCCTTGCATAGGTAGCTTCCTCTGTGTAGCGTGAAGAAGTATCATAGACAAGTCGGGCTGGACGGGACCTCTGGATGTCATCTAGTCCAAACCCCTGCCTAAGGCTAGATCATCCCTATCCATCTCAAACAAATCCTTGTCTAACCTATTGTTGAAATGACACAATCAATCCTGTTGCACGCTAACCTGACACAGGTAAAGCAGGGGGACAAGGTGGGTAAATGTCCAGCTGTTGCGGTTGTACGGGAGTGCTTGTAGAAGGAAGCTCAGGCAGGAGCAAAGCAAACCCTGGTCGTCTACAAGAATATGTTGGCTCTGCCTCGCTCCCAGGTTCAGTTTGCTGGGTCTCCTGCAGCTGTGCTACGTGGGTTAGCTGAAGAGGGAAACGGCATGCTCCGCTTTCCACTGGTCTGTATCTGCATGCAGAGACACACGTCTCTGTGTCTTTGGTGCTTTTAGCAGAGTCCATAATGGATTCATAAGGAAACCATAAATGAGTATTTGGCAGATTAATTTTGCAATTGTCAGTCTTCCCAGAGGAAACCCAGAATTTCATTATCTAAGGCATAGGCATGATTTCCTGTAAGCTCTATCCAGGTTTTACTAGATCCAGATAGCGCTGGTAAATGGTAAATTAAGTTAAATTAAATTGGCCTTTTCTTTATTAGTACGCCACCATGGCAAATATATTTTCACCTTTGATAAGAGAATATTAGTGTGTTGGTCCCATGTGTTACAGTAACTGTAGCACGAGCTCTTGTGTTGCTGATAGTCCTTTGTAGATAAGTGACTGCATCTGGGGGAAAGTGTAGTTAAGTGGTAATAAAACCTCAAAGCCAGAGGGCCAACAAGTTTGTGATACGGTCTTGGGGGGAGTAGAGTACCCTCCCAGAGGGAGCAAGTGCACAGAGCCCACAGGGTAGGTTTCTGAGGGAGAAAGGGAAAGACGAAGAGGTTTAGGTGTAATGACTGGGCCAAGACGTGGTTCTCAAGCTGCATCACTGCAGAGCTTTAAGAGCTGACTCTAGGAACTGGTGAGTGGTGCGGTTGCATACGATGCTCCCTTCAACCCCAACAGGAGCCAAAATACTGAGCCTGGGAGAGGCGGTAAGATGCAAATAGCAAGAGTGAAACTAGGAGCCTCAACTGGGTGGGATCTCCAGCTGCAATGGGGTGCAGTGCAGGTAGCAAGAAAGGCAATCTGAAGAAAAAAGGCCTTCCCCTCCACCCACACACATGATCTTTACATGTCCTCTAGATCTGTCATCTCGGCTTTGACTCCTCATGATCTGGCCCTCTTGGGCTCGGGGGAAGGTGTCAGGCAAAATGGGCCTGCAGTAGGGCAGTCGTAAGAAAAAGTGGTCTCTGCAGGGGAGAGACAAATGTACTGCTCCTTGAGGGTGGGAGTGGCTGCGCGGGAGGGTGCATCAGCTGTAATGATCTAGCTCATCACTCGGTCCCAAGCTCGCACCAACCATTGGGGCACCTCTGATGTAGCAATAACTTTCCTCCATTCTTCCTGGTCCTTTGCAATCCTTGTACAAGCAGTCCGTTTCCATCCCATCCACTCTTTGATGTTGGTGGTCCAGCTTGTCCTAGCTCTTCCTCTTCTTCATCCCTCCATAGCACCTTGCAGGATGGTGTTGGTAAGCGTGCAGGGCTTTCTTGTTACGTGTCCAAGCCGTTGCATGTTTCTTCTTATGATTTTGAGTAAGGTTCATACTTGCTGGCTTTTTGCCTGATTTGATCTTTCCCAGATCTATTTGTTCTGCATGCAAGGTAGGGTATGCACAGAAGTCTTGTAAAGCATGGCATTGTAAAGGTCTCATAGCCGTACTAATTGCCCTGACTTTGTCTTGAATGAAGTGGGGTTACAGAGGGAGCAGTTTAGCAATGCTTATTTCACTACAGGATCAGGAGGTTGTTGCAGTCGCATTGTAATAGGTTATATCCCAGTCCTTGGCTAGGGGGTAGATACAAATGTTCCATTTGCGATATTCCACCAGTACACTGGAGTCCGTGGCTTTATATCAGCCCAGTAGCAGAAGGCAATATTCCTTGTTAGATAACGACAACAGTGATAACACTTTGGCTCAGCGCTGAGCAGATTCTCCTACTTCACTCATCGCTGCAATATTTGAGCACTTTCCAGAGAGGAACATGACTAGCGATTATCATACGTTTGTTCTTTCATCCTCTTCCAAGGGAGAAAATAGTGTGTCTGAGTGTTTTGGATTTATAGACACAGGAAAGCAGGTCAAAGAAATGTGCTTGGTACTTAAGCCAGAAGGTGGTGAGGTTTGTCTTGGTCTTTAGTTGCGGGCAAAGTTCATTCCACAGCCTTGGGCCTTTCTCTAAAAATGCTCTGTACAGATTAGCTTTACCCTCATTATAGGAGTAAATTCCAGTTTGCCTGAGGAGCAAAGTTGTCAACCACACTCTTCGTCCTGGATCTTAGACGATATTTTAGTTACCTTGGGCACAAGCTTTGAAGATATGGGACAAGTCTTTGAACTTGATTTAGCATTTTCTGGGAAGCCAGCATGGGCAATGAAGGACAGGTCTGTTGGGTTTGCACTATCCGGTGTTGCTTAGGAAACATACTGCAACATTTGGCACTAGTTGGAGTTTCCTAAGGACTGAAGGCTTCCTGTCCAGCTATATTGCATTGTAGTAATCTATCCAAGCAACAGTACAGGCTGGAATAGCTGAAGCCAGGACGCTCTTTTTTTATTAAGAAGGAACTGTGCATGGGCAGATCTAGGATTATGAAAGGGAGATGCACAACATAGCGTGGTGTCTCATCACATACAGCACAACACACATTAATCTCCAGTTAAAAAGAAACTAGAGGCTTTACTAATAAGCTTGGGCTATATTAATCAGTTTAACACTGATGAAAAACAAATATAAATTTAATGAAATGTGCATTAATTGACCATATCCTATATCATGCATTAAAATTGCAAGAAACTAGGCAAAAAATAATCAAAAAGATATTGTTTCATTAGTCCAGTGGTCATTAGAAGTAAATGTACCTCCCTTTTTTCAGATTCATAAAACAAAGTCTAGCCTTCTTGAGCATCTTGACTGTGCCTCCGAGGCTTCACTAGAAGTTATTTCCACACGTGGGTGAATGTTTTTAGCTCAAGTTAAAAACTGTCTGCAGAGCTGTGAATAGGAGCTACATGGCCCAGAGCAGCTAACAGGCAGCAGAACTGCAGAAGAAAGGATAGCTTGATTAGCAGAACACCATAACCATTACAAAGAGGAGAGAGTCATCAACACTTGTGGCATGAAGCGTTTAGAAGGAATTGGGTAGTGAGCCATGAAATCAATGGACTCCCTCGCTCCTGCCTGAATAGAAATGCTACTGCCACTGCCAGGCAGTTGGTTTCTCTGAGCCCCTGGAAAATGTAGGGGGAATTACAGCTACTGTGTGAAAGTCCAGGGAGGAATACAGGATCAGTCCTGAGCTACGGACTAATAAAGGTGAATGCAAATTCAACGTGAGGTGTATACTTTCAGCCATAGGAGACGGCTCCACAGCTGCAGACTCTTCAAAGTGCTTTTCTTTGCCCACCAGCATTGTCTGTCTTGGCATTTGTAGAGTTATCTCAAGTCCCTTGCTTTAATGGAATGACTTCGGGTACAGCAGAGAGCCCAGAATCAACCTTGCCATCTTTTGTGCCTCTGTGAGAGCATGCAAGCGAGTCATCATTTCTGCCACTTCTTTTCTTCTAGACAAAATATAGTCACCGGAGAGCAGAGGTCTCTCGTGGCTTCAAACTCCTCTCTCATCTGCCCTTGATGCGATCGCACAAACACACCAATCAGTAAATGTCAAAAGGCCAAGACAACAAAATGATCTGTCACATCTAAACAGCTTGCTGGTCTCAGAGCAACGTTTTGCAGCCATCTGCTTGCTGACGCTTAAAAATGTGATGCTTTTAAAAGTCCAAGAAACACCCTCAACCATCATTTTCCTGTATTTGATAACAAGATTTCTTTTTCATGCACGTTCCCTGACAGCCCCAAGAATGTCATATTTTGCACTTCTCTTGTCAGCAGATGCTCATAGTGTTGAAACAACAGCAGCGTATTTCTTCTTTAACCTTTTCACCTATCTATAGCCACAATTATTTTCTCCACACCTTGCATATGAATGAATAAAAGGATTGGGCAGCATTGTGCTGTTTAACAAAAAAAAATCAACATGCAGTCATTTAATTACAGAGTGTATTTGCCCACTTGAGCTAAAAACAGGTTCTTTCCTAGCTGCTGTTTTCAACCCGTGATCTCAGTCTTGTCCTGTATAACAAAATAGCCATCACAACCGGTCCTAATTGATATTTTTCGTGATAGTGTCAGCAGAGAGACTAATAATAATAAATGCATTGGATGTAAGAACCCAATTCTGATGCTATTCTTAGAGATGATTAGGAGTGAAGTACTGGCGTGGTAGTGGTGGGAGAAGTTGAGCTCCTGCTTTGTGCACTCTACCTCATTAGTGGCTGAATAAAGATGTCCTTCTGGCTCCAGATCTCTCATCTGAAATCTTTCATTAGCACCATTTCCACCGCGGTAATATTGCTGCACCGCATAGCAGTCTGCCATGGACCCTAAACTCTGTGTAAGGGGCTGCACAAGGTGATGGCCCATTTTCCCAAAAGTTCACGATGGCAGTACAGGGCAGCCCCTGCATACAGACAGATGCTGCTGAGATGAGGTTAGTCCACGTGATCAAGAGGGCCTACTGCAGACTCCACACGGCTCTTTATTTTTTCTGTGCATCACAGCAAAAGAGAGTTATAAGGAAGGATTTGAAGGAGGATGGCGAGGTGAGTTGCGGATGTTTGCAGGGAACTCCTCCCATGCAGAGGGGAAGTGTTGGAGTAAGTACAAAGGTGCGTTAGCCTAAGTTGTTTACACTCGACTTGGCAACTTCTTAGAGAAAACATTCTTTTTAGGATAAAAAAAATGAATAAGCCATTCATGGGCTTAATGAAAGGTACGTTTTTCTCCATTACAATGGGCCTCATTAAAAGCTGGACCTTTCCCACATTGCTGTATTTATCTGCAAGGCAATATTTTCCCTATGCAAAGAGCAGGGAGCATTGCAAGCGCCGCAGCAAATTGAACCAACTCTTTGCATTTGGTGTCAAGCTTTTAACAGCCTCTGCACTCCCTCGAATTCATTTCATAGCTGCATTTCATTGTATATGGCAAGTCTTAATTTTTACATGGTGCTTTTCATGCACAAATCTCCAAGCCTTTCACAAAGGAAGGTAGGATTTTGTAGGCCTGGGAACATGGAGGTGAAGTGACTTGTCCAAGACCATGTGGCATGTTGGTAGCAGACTCAAGAAGCGATGCTGACCCCCACTCCAGAGTTGTATCTATTGGAGCAGGCTGCATTTTTGGAAGGAATCTTTATCTGGTGGTAGATGTCCCCGATATAACTCTTTTTAGCTGATCCAGAGCCCGCTGAAATGAATGGGAGTCTTTTTGTAGACTTGAGTGGATTTGGGATCGTGTCCAAAGCTGCATTCACTGACCCTTTTTTCTTCTTCCCAACCCTAAAGCGAACCTTAGGTGTCTGTAGTATAGAAACATGGGAGAGGGAAATGCTGCTATGTGGGAAATGCTGAGGGGGGAAAAATGTTCTATTTGGAAAATAAATGAATAACTGGGGGAGGTGTGTTTTCTCTCACTTTATCTCATCCTCGTCTCACGGCCTATTGGCTGCTCCTAATGGAAGCAAGCTATTTTACGTCTGTTTAGCATACAGAAGGGAAGAGCTGACCTCCCCAACATTGAACTTGTCCGTCGGTTGTTTCCAGCTCTCAAATTGGCTCATTAGACCAGCTCGAGTTCAGGCTTCTCCTTTTGAAGCTTTATGAGACTTATCATCTCTCTCCTCTGGTTCCAGCGGTGGCGCAGGCAGTAACTCGGGAGGAACAGAAATGAGAGGGCAATATTGCAGTTCCTGGGCGAAACAAATGATAGCACTAGTCTCACACAATCACTGAATCATTTTAGGCTGAATATATAGAAGTGGGTATTTTTCTGAAGATGACACCAGAGGTTGTAAAGATACTTCCCCGCTCACCTTGCCCCCTGCCTTCCCAAGGCTGTACCTCTAGCGATTTCTCAAAAAGAGAGGATGCATTTGAATGCAATTCTCATGATACATTACAGTGAATGAAAACAGGAGGTGCAATGTGCACCCTTCACTGCTTGGGCCATCTTGTACTTTCTGCCTCCAACAGTTGGGTGGATCTTCTGTGTGCTCCATGGTTTGTAGGAGATGCTGATTTCAGGCTTGGTGGAGCAGCGTGTCCTCATTGCCTTGGTGTGCTGTTGTTTGTACGTGCAGTCTGGATCTGGAGATGGCCCGTCCATCCCTGGATCGCATTGATTATAATTCCATTGTTTCAGATCCTGCCCTCCAGTCTGGTTGATTGGAAACCATCATTTTAAGGCAGGACAAAAGCTTGCTTTCTGTCCCTGCAAACAGGCCATGGTGGGACCTACAGAGAAATCAATGTGGCAGTTGCAGTCCCCAGGAGTTTCTGCTTGTGGTCCCCTGTGCTGTTGCTGTTGCAGGTTTTTTGCCCTCTTACAAGGGAAAGGGCATCCACATCAGTTTGAGCTGATTCCTTAGTCATTTATTTGGTTCTAAAAGGCTGTCTCTTGGGGACACAGAGTGACACCAGATGAAAGAGCTTCCTTAGGATACAGCAGACGTCCCAAGTTGCTTGCTGCGGAAAGATGTCGTGTGATTATTTTGCAACAAGTGTAGGTTTAAGTCTGATTTCCTGCCAGTTTAGCATGTCAAAGAATCACAGAAATCAAGGGCTGGAACTAGGGACCTCGAAAGATCATTGAGTCCAACCCCACTGCTCCGGGCAGGAATACTGCTGAGATCAAATGATCCCAGCAAGGTGTCTGTCCAGTTTCCTCTTGAAGACTTCCCAGGTTGGGGACTGCCCCATCTCCTTGGAAAGTCTAGTCCACACTCTGGTCACCCTTACCATAAAGACGTTCTTCCTTGCATCCAACCTGAAACCATCCTCTAACAGTTTATGGCCATTGCTCCTTGTCCCTCCCTGGGGTGCCCTAGGGAACATTTTTTTCTCCCAGCTCCCGATATTCACCCCTTACATGCTTTATAATTGGCCACCAAGTCCCCTCTCAGTCTTCTCTTCCCCAGGCTGAACAGTCCCAGGTCCCTTAGTCTTTCCTCATCAGGTTTGTCCTCCAGGCCCTTACTCATTCTCGTAGCCCTTCTCTGGACCCTTTCAGGATTCTCCACATCTCCAGTGTGGTGCCCAGAACTGGACACAGTCCTCTAGCTGGGGTCTCACCAGCACCGAGTAGAGAGGAAGTATCACTTAGCTCTGCTTGCAGTACATCGTCTAATGCATCCCATTAGCTCTGTTGACTACAGCATCGCACTGGCAGCTCACGTTCATCCTATGATCAGCCATAACCCTAAAGTTCCTTTCAGCCAGCATGATTGTCAGGCTTATATCTCCTTACGGTTGCTCCATGCCGCTGCAAAGGGACCTGAACACAGCAAAACGGCTCTACACGGGGTGTGGGGGAAGGGTTTTTTCTCTTAGTGCCTAAGTTGCAGAATTAAGCACGTTGAGCCTCAACCCTATTCCTGGCAGTGTAATTGTGTTTTCTGCCTCCCTCAGCTCCCACTGCTGCTCCAAGGTGTTCCCTCCTTGTCACAGTCGATCCTATACGGTTGTTGAGTACTGTTGTTCGACTGTGACATTCCACCTCCGATGTAGCTGCATTCCCATGGTATCGCACGTGTCTGTCAGGCTAAGTACACTTGTAAAATCCTTGGGATGAAAGGCTTTGTATGAATGTAAACTGTTTTTATACAGAGTTGGAAAAGCTCTGTTGCCCACTTCTCTGTTCCTCTCACCTTTTTGCCAGACTGCTTAGTATAGCACCTGCCAGACTCCTGTTTCTTTCAGTAATGGGAAGTACCCTTTTTTAGCCACAATCGGAACATGGTCCTGTTTCTTTGGTTTACTTGTTGCACTAGACAAGCACTGTGCAATTAATGGGGATCTAAAACTGACTTTGCCTGGCCTGTTCTGGTTTTCCCACACCTCCTAGTAGGTGTATTGCAGCAGTATTTGCAAGTGCAGCAGAAATCAAGATGCCCCTGCCTAGGTCTGGACATGTGGGACACCAAGTAAAAGGCAGAGCTTGCACTGTCTAGTCCAGTGACTCTCTCCAGTGAGATCCTCTTAAGGGTGTTGCACAATATTAGGTGATTCATGAGATTCACAAGACTTGTTCTCTTATTTTGGCTTTAGTCAGTAAATGAATGACATTTTCCAAGGACAGCCTCGAGTCTGAAAAGGTGAACAAGCAAGACAGACAAGGTGGAATTATCACTACTTTTTCACAGAGGGGGAACTGATAGGTGGAGAGATTAATGGACTTTCTCAGGGGCACAGAGGAAGTGAATCCAAATCCACTAAGACTCAATGCAGTGCTTCAATTAAAGGCCATCTATCTCATCTCAAAATCAGGCACCTATGGCATTCATGAGCTGCATCTCTGTATGAAAGATGAGCATATTGGCCAGTCTTATTGAGGAGCCCAATGGGCTACACTTTGGCCAGGTCTTCAGTTTGGTCCATAAGGGGCCCAGGTTCCTTTATTGAACCGTTGCTTTAAATCTTACTCTGAAGTCTATGTCTTTATATATTAACATAGCCATTCCAGGTGATATTAGTTTCATAGAGAAATAGGACTGGAAGGGACCTCCAGAGGTCAACCCTATCCAAACCATCCCATACAACCATAATCTAAACTCTACATAAGACTACCTTCAACTCTATACAGCATAGACCTCACACCCTAACCCGCCAGAGGTAAAACAAGAGAGCCGTGTCCTGCTTCTATAACATGTTGTCAATATAGGCTCAAGAGGCCCTGGGTAGAGGGCCACACTCCCTGCTACAGAAGAAGGCAAAAAGCCCTGCAGCCCATACCCATCTGACCATGGTCTTCCTTCCTGACCCCAATATGGTAATCGGTCTGACTCTGAACGGAGAGGCAAGACCCTCTAGCCAAGTACCTCTGGCTTTGTTCCCGGCGGGAACATCGGCACAGTCCAGTTCAAGTCCCCAGCTTTAGCTGTAGCTAACACCCAATGCCTTGGAGAAGTAAAACCAGAAAAGCTCAGAAGCATGGGAAATATCCATGATAGAAAACAGGCATAGCTACACCTACATCATCCCCAAACAGCAGCTTCCAACCTTTTTTTGAACACCTTGAGTGATGGAGAGTCCACAATTTCTTTACGCAGCCTATTCCACTGCCTTGCTATTCTAACTGTGAAGAAGTTTATTTTATTTATCTTTTTATTCTGGATATCCAATCTCAATTTGCTTTGATGCAGCCTTAAACCATTGGTCCACACCCTCCTCTCTGCAGGAAGAAAGCAGAGCCTGGCTTCCTGCATCTCCTTCAGAGTTGTACTGCCAAACCCACTCTCTGTTGTGGGGATTCTCCCTAAATGGAGCAAGCTTTGATCTGTAATGGTGAAACATAGCCCTGATATTCTTCTATGTGCCTCCTTAGGGTGCCCATCTTTGTAAGCGAACTGTAAATCTAACTGTATTCTGTCCCAGTGATGTTTGCCAAGGTAGGAATTGATCAGTCCGGCTCAGAGAGATGCGTTCCAGGTAGATGTTATACAAGGAAATGAATCCCTGATAATTGAGGAGACTTACTTTGACACGTCTACAGAGTTGCTAACAGTGCAGTTTTGCCAGGTAAGGGAGCTTATGGTTGTACAGCCTCTGACCAGCTAGAAGAACAGACAAGAGACGTGGATATTAGCATCCATCCTGAACTTTAGTTACCAAGGTGAAGCTCCCAGGTGCTGCCCTTGGACTGAGCTCCAGCTAACTGAGACATCTAGAGCAGCTGCATTCACAAGCGCCATGGACCTAAATGTAAAACTCACAAACACCGTGGTTGTAAAATTCCTCCAGCTCCCCCTTCAGAAAATGTCTGTCTATTTTGTAGCCCTGCAAACCCAGGCTCCTTACAACACATCCTGGAGCTGAATTGTCCAATGGTCCCTTTGCATGACTGAGAGGGTTTGGGATATGGATCTGAATTTCCCCCAATACTCAGATCAGGAGCTGGAGTCCATCACTGTCTAGCTGGGAGGAGATAAGGGCAGTGCAAAAGGGGTCCCCAACCATTGTTACTGAGTGGGGGGCCCAGTTAGAAAGCTACAGGACTCCAGGTCATAACTGGCTACTGGCTGTAGCAGAACTAGGGATACTGCTGATGAGAATAGGAAACTCCTGCAACCTCCTGAGAAATGGGAAACTCCTGCAACCTCCTGAGAATTAGGTGGCTGGAAGAGGAGGAGCGAAGGGCCATATAAGCCTGGCCGTATGAGCCTTGGACTGATCCTTCCTAGACGCAGTTCAGCACGGCCTGGAAAGAAGGAACCCCTTTTTTTGCACAGGAGCCAAGTGACTTATGTCTATGTCCATTTCTGGTGCTGTTTATTAAATCATGAGGTATGGGCATGGCTGTAGGGGAGGGAGGAGACCGTGGAGGAGTGCCCTGAGGAAGGTGCTTTTGGGGATTGTGGCTTCCTAAGCATGGTGGCCCTGCAAGGACCCAGTGGCTGTCTGGGGAAGGCACTGTGAGAAAGGGGCGAGTAAGCCTAGCGAGTGGCAGCAGGTAGAGAAAAGCAACTAAAGAAATCACTCTAGTGGATAGGGCTGTCTTCCAAGTTCACATCTTTATTTTCCACCAAAGGCAGGTGAGGGCATATTGGTAACCTGCCCAACCCCACTTGGTTTGGGTGCTGTGGGGAAGGGGGCGTGCACCACATCTGCCTTCCAAGGTGGGACCCATTGCGCGCAGATCCAGATTTCGGCCCCAGGCTCAAGCCACAAGCTAACGATTTCATGGTGCTTTCTGTTTGTATGAACAGGGGGGCTGGCATTGCTGTCTTAAGCCATCATTCCCTCTTCCTGCCCTGCCGTGTGCCTTTCCAACCCACCAAGGGCCATATTTCAGCAGGGTGCTTTGATCAGAGAGCGTGGCAAAGGTTTCAGGACATTTTTGAAGCATCTTTTCTGTGGACAAAGTTTAAGGGTCACTCATTATTAACTGTGGTGCAAGGTGGATGTACGTGATTTTTCTACGAGGTGGACTAAACTGCTGCGCATGTGTGCATGCATGTGTGTACATATGAACAAAGTGCTCAAATTCTGCCCTCAGATCACCTCCCACACCCACATTTTAGCATCTGCTTCTCAACATCCAAAACTTGGGACTTTCACATTCCCTTTAAGCCTGTCCCCTTCCTTCTTGCTCCCTGTCCTCTGCAAATGACAGCCCCCGCAGCTCCGGAGCTGAGCCCAGCAGAGAGGGGTGAGGGTAGAGGGGGCACGTGAGTCAGCCTTCCAGGAAGGACTTCATTCCCACACCCGCTGTGCTCTGTCCTGTCTTTCCGGTGTAGGGGTGCGAGGAGGGAAAAAAAAGAAAGCCCAAGTCTCTGTCTACCGAGCCTGTCCATTTATTCCTGATAAACTCCAGCAGAAAAGAGCAATCAGCTGAATGAAAGCCAAACAAATTAAATAGCTGAGTACTATTTCAAAGAAGAACATGGGCGGCATCAGAAATTTTCCATCAGCTGTAATAACGCCAATTACTTTGCCAATTGCTGATTCCGCCGTGATTTGTTTAGTGCAATCATGCTCCGGACTAATGCCTGGGCCCATAGGCTTTGTTCCCTCTGAACGTACATTTGCAGCGCTTCTGCCTCTCTGTTGCCTTCCCCTGCTCCCCAGGCCCCGTCTCTCCATGGCCAATATTCCTCTTTTTTTCCCTGTGTTCATTTCCCGCCTGAGCAGATTATTGCTGGGGGTGATGGGTCTGCTTTGAATAAATCCTTTCCCCCATCCCTATCTGCTTTCTGCTGGGTGATTTAGAGTATTGCGGACTGCAGCTGCTGCTCCCTGGTCCTCAATGAATGCAGGGATCATCTCCCAGAAAGGAGTCTTCCCTATAGATTAACCAGGCGGTCAATAAATACATAATTTGGATCACCAGCCCAGGATCCTTGCTATTGCTGACAACTAGGCTCTTCGCCATTCAGAAGAGATCACAAACAGACAGGGGAAGAGGAGGCCAAGCCTTTATTAAGATCTTAAGTATTGACAGATCAAGGCTCGGTTGAGTGTGTTGGACTAAGGGAAATGGATAGCTGAGGAGTAAATAGCTTTTCAGTTCTTTCCAGAGATATGAAAAAAAAAAACCCAGAGAAATCTCTCTCTCTCTCTCTTTCTTTCTGGAAAGTTAGCAGACGCTTTTCATTACTGTTTACATTTAGGTCCATGGAAATTAATGGGTGTCTCTGTAGCCACTTTGTACAAGAGCTGTGATTCTTCTCTTGCTAATTGGGGAAGAGAGCTAATCATGGGCATTTAAGGAATGCATCTGCTTGATTGACAACTTGACTGTAAACTGTCGCGATGGCTAGCAGGGATCTTAAATGCCGATTTAATTTCCCTTCCATGCCGTCGGGCCAGGGCCGTAGCAGGTTGGATGGCGCCCGCTTCTCTGCATCCCCCATGTGGGGCACCCGGCAATCGCTTCGCGTCTTGTTGATTTTTGTATTAAATTTCCCCTTGTTAGGGCGAGCCGGCACTATCTGCTGTAGAAGCCATTAGGGACCCTGTGCTTTGCTGCTGCCAGCTTCTCTCCTAGTTGTTCCCATTTCATCTGCCTTGACCACCGGAGGGAGGGTAGCATGTATTCAGCTTTCACCTCCAAACCTGTTCTTCTCATCTGGGTCTTTTAGGATGCTTTCTGGCCCCACACCTGACTCGAGCAATGACTGTGCATGGTTTGCAGCGAGAGCCAAACAGGGAGAACGATCAAGTTCATAATAGCAGTGCTGTAACTGTGGAGAATTGCAAGTATTTAAGCTCTGATGAACAGCAGATAATTCATGCGGGGATAGTTTTTTGAGAGGCACTTCAGGCCAATGCACTTGTTTTTACCCTGTCCTTTTTGCTGCAGGCAGCTGTTCAGATAATGTGAACAGCACTCTGATATGAGTGTAGTGGGGCTTGTCTCTGGCCGTTCCCTCGGGGGGAGGAGGGCCCCCAAGAAACATGAGATAACACGTGAAGTATCAAATAGAGGTTAGGGGATCGAGTGACACCATTTGTACGCTGCTATCAGTTTCGGCATTGCAGATGACAAATACGTAGGTGGCATCACTTTGCCTCTGCAGGCCTCCTGGCTGCCGTGAATTGCTAAGGATCTGCTGGACAAGTTGTCAGCCTCTGCAATTCGCACTGTGCACAAATAGAGGGAAAAGAAGATGAGCCGATGGCCCTGCTCAGAGCGCCGGGCAGGAAAGAGCAATGGGAAAGCCTGAGTTGGACAAGTGTACATGCAGAAATGGACTTTTGATCAGGGGAGGGGCAAGTGGTATCAGATTTACCCCCACCCAATTCTGCTCTTGTTCCTCCATTGGGCCTGATCTGCCGTGTCTGGATGCTTGCCTAGTCACTTAAGCATCCACAAAATGTTACCAGATCAGATTTTTCCCTTTGCAAACGTGGCCGATAACTTTTTTATTCACCCACTTTTTATATGTGCTGTAACGCAAGGACGAATAACATGAGCTGCCCTTTTTTTATTGAGGTGAACCGAGGCACGTGAGGGAGCTCAAGTGGCTTGCCGACAGCATCTTAGCTCATCAGCGACCGAGCCAGAAATAGAGCTGTGTAATCCTTTTGCCCGGTGCTCTAATGACGAAGTAGCAGTGCCTCCTGAATAGACCGAGAGCATGCATGAACGTTCCTGGGACAGACCAGGTTCACCGCAACCAAGGAGCAACTTTGATAGGAAACGAACACCACCAATAACTGCCAACAGCTAAAGCAATCCTTTTAATTTTTGCTGGGGAAAGTGGGGGTTACTAAGCTATGATGCCTGGTCACAACAGGCACGTTTCTTTTTAAAAAACAAAAAAAGTCATCAAAAAGAAACGTGCCTGTTGTGACCAAGGAGAGATGGGGTGCTGCCCTCTCTATGTGCCACTCTCAAACTCAGCCAGACTTGGTAACAACTTCGTAATGGGAGAAAAAGGTAGGCAAGGTCTCATTTTCCTTCCCCCATACATCTTGTTGAGTAGAGCTGTGCATTTTGTGATGATGACACTCTCGCAGACCTGTGCAGTCATCTGTGGGTCCACAACACAAGACTTGACCATCCCCATGACTGCCCAGCCTTCTCAACTGTGAAGGACTCACAGCAATGCTTATAACTCATCTAGATGCTTATAATGACAGGCAGCATGTGTCAGTATTATAACTCATCCAGAGACTTAGAATGGCAGAGGGATTAGGAAGTTGGAGCAAGTTATATTGGTATAGCCATGCATGTGTTTATTTGCAAGGGCTGGTCATCTTATTGCCACACTGTAATGCTAGCCCTCAGCATCGGATCATTTCATGGCCTGCAATCTAAGGTTAAAGGCAAGCAGTGCATGTTCTGTCTGGCAGGTGGTTTTCCCATTGTCTGATCCTTTGCAGGCTCATCTGTAGAATAATAATGTCATTCATGATAGGGAATACAGACATGTTTGGCTCATTAGGGAAATGACCTGTTGGGTGACTGAATAAAATGGCCCATCTAGGCAGAGTTGAAGAAGCCATGCAGTCATTTGACACTGGCCTCATGCAAAATGATGGTTCTGTTAAAGCCAGAAAACTTTGTAAGTATTTTTCTTCCCTGTTCCTTGGACTAAAATGACTTGGGGTAACTTTGAACCAGAAGAGAAAGGGGGACCTTGCCATTTGCTATGGCAGGATGGAGCTTGGCTTGGCAGTACATACGACTTGTAGAAAAGAAACCTGAATTCTGAACTCAGCCATTGCCTTGCAAAAATTGTTCTCTTATGGTATCTATACATGTTCTCCAGGAGTGAGGGTTGGGCAGTGGAGCGTTTTAATTACAGTGGCTGAAAGCCACTGTAATTAAAACGCCTGGAGTGTCTTGTGTATCAGTGTCCCCACACTTAAAAATGGCAACAGGGGTGCTTTAACTACATCTCATCAAATGAGCTTTAGTTAAAGTGCCCCTGCTGCCATTTTTAAGCGTGGGGACGCTGGTACACATGACGCTGAAGTCTGCTGGAGCTCAGTAATTGCCACTCTCCAGCAGACTCAATTAATCAAGTCTGCTCCAACACACTAATTACAGAGCATTGGGGCAACCTTGCTGCTCATGTATAGGCGCCCTGAATGTCACCACTTTATGGACGGGGAAACGAACAGTTTCCTACCCTGAGCACAATTAATTAAAGTCCGTGAAGCTACTTGAGATTGCTAGGTTGGACAACAACAGGGACATGTGGAGTGTTATTATCACATAGATATGGCTTCACGGGATTCGACTATCTTACCTGCAGACAGGTGGGCTGCAGGGAGCTGCTAATCCTGTGTAGAGCAATTTGGTTCAGTGAGCCTGTGGGAAGTGTGGCAGGGTCTGCCTTCCTGCACTACTCTGCAGCCCCTTCCCCAAAGCCCAGCAGGCTTCCTCTCCTCTAGGCCATGCTGCTCTGCCCCCTAGCAAGTCACCTTGTGTTGCCAGCTGTATTTGGGCCTCTTTTCTTTGGCTCCTGGATTGGGCTAAGATAGAGGAGGCTTTGTGCATGGCCTATTCCCACCCATACCAGTGTATCCACACAGCCTGAGCCACATCCTGGCCTAACCATGATATTCCACCTCTGTGCAAACTTCTGCATCAAAATAATCCTACAGCACAAGACAACTTATGACTCTTCTCTTTGTAGAGTAGAGTAAAATGCAGGGGCAGGCTCAATAGAGATGCTGCTTTCCTCTTTTAGGGATTGTTTACAACCGAACATAGATGGTTAGGGGCTGGAAGGGACCATATAGATCATCGGGTCCAGTCCCCCTGCACTAGGCAGGAAAAGACAACTGGGGTCAAGTGACCCCAGCGAGGTGACTGCCCAGTCTCCTTTAAACAAGGCTAGTTTCCATTTCTTTGGAGTCGATCACTTGCTTTTTGTTGTGATTTTTCTTGAAATAAGCTCTGATCGATTTGCATTGTGAGTGATGCAGTAATGCTGTATTATCTCAGCATCCGATTTGGAGAGGCATGTCAATAAAAGGTAAGATTGTCATCTCTGCTTATTAAGCTGCAGATTCATTTGTCAACAGGGCCTCCTCCATAGAAATAATTTGGAAGTGGAACAAAGGGAACCCACTAAGACAATATTGTTTTAAATATCAACAATTCTGTGACAGTGATAGGAGATGTATACATTTTTTCAATTGTGGAAATCAGTATATTCATAATTTCCCTTGGCCTGGCTTTTTTGCTCCTAGATTTTGCCTCTCTTTTTCTTTATAAGTGAGTAATCACTGTTATTGATACATGCAGTGGAGTTCAAGAACACCAGAAACTGAGCCATGGGTTCATCTAAAGGAGAGGGGTCAAACTCATCTGGCCCTGTGGCATGTGTGGCATGGGACTGGTCCACGGGCTAGATGGATGGTGTAGGGCTGGCCCATCATGCCCACAGACCCCTGACTCCATACTGGATCTAGCATGTGTGATGCTTGCTCTGGCTTTTCTAGGACATGACCCACAGAAGGCTGTGTGCAGTGCAGTCACAGACCAGCAAGAGCAGGTACTGGATCCAGCATGTGGGAAACCCGTGGACCCCTCCCCTTGTGCCAGATCCAGCGCCCGGTCCAGGACTGTGCCACACTTAATGCCCACTTGGGCCAGTCTGGGACCCACACTGCACATGTTTCATGTCCTGGACCTGCTAGAGTGGGCACCATGTGCAGCTTACATCCCAGACTGGCCAGAATGGGCACCAATATGGTGCAGTCCCCTGACCAGCA
>NW_005843418.1:90521-97647 GCF_000455745.1 Alligator sinensis | reverse complement strand
ATTTCCTGAGTGTGTCACTGGTGCGGCGCACACTGCATGGGTCAGCTATGAGATCTAAGGGCAGCACTGGGGGCTTACTTAATCTGTCCTGTGGACTACCCCCGATCTAAAGGTTACTCTGTGTTCAAGGTGACTGTCAACTTCAGTCTGAAATTGTCTTGGCGTAGGCAATATTCAACCAGCTGCCATTCCTCCCTTTGTTAGACATTGAATATTATTTGATGTGGTTGTGTTATTTCTAGTGAACATTTCCCTGAGAGATCCTTGTCTTTTTCCATTTTACAAAGACTTAATCATTCTTGTTTCCTCCCAGGTTTTCAAATAATTCAAATTACCACTGCCGTTCTCTTTTGCTTGCATCGGCAAAAAACATTGGTGTCATCGCAGCTTTTGCAGCACTCTGCCCTGTCACCTTCTCATGAACAAAACCCATGGGAGATGAACAGGATGCGAGGCAATCTGTCATTTAACATGGATCAGAATGAACCATCTTTAAAATGGATTTATTTTAAACTATGCTACTGAAATAAGAGCATGGGAATTACTCCCATCTGGTTTATTCTCCTGTCCCCAACACTGGCCCAGTTTAGGTCGCCATGGCACATCTACACATGAAATTAATATGCATGAATAAACTCCAGTGCATATCATATCAGAGTTTATTGCTCCCAGGCGCCACATCTTCATGTGCACATGGGACCACAGCACGTTGAGCTGGGTTGGAGCAGCCCTGGCTGGCAGAGGAGCCCGGGGGATCAACCTGCCAGTCTGGGGCTGCTCCAACCCAGCTCAATGTGATGCAAAGGGGCTGGCTGGGACACGAGGGTGCTCCAGTGCCGGGCTAGTCAGCAGGCAGCCCCGCACTGAAGCATGCTCATGCCCCAGCCATCCCGTCGGCATCTCCGTGGGCGCTGCTGTTCAGTAAGGAACTCCGCCGCAAGATAGTACTTGTATTTACAAGTGCTAACCTGTGGCGGAGTTAATTAATTTCCAGCAGCTGAATAGGCCTGCATATGTAGACGTTGAGACTTTACTTCGGAGCTAATTAGGCAGCTCGAGAATAAACATCTCACATAGATGTGCCCCATGTGATTAGTGGCAATTTTGATGTTCCTGTAATCCCAGCATGTTGCTTCAGTGTGAACACAGGCAAGTCGCAACATAGGTCTGGGTAAAACTAATTGATAACAGGTAGCATCTTTAAAAGGCTCTAAGTGAATTACACCTGAAAAATTTGGCACGTTCCTAAATCACTTTTGTGCCTTTGAAAATTGTATGCTGTGTTTATTTTGATGCCCCCACCTTCAGGCATAATAAATAATGTATTTATTCTTCTCTGTGTCCAGCTTTTTTGCTAATGAACTTGGAAATAATAGAAGCACAGTTAGGGTTCTTTTATTTGCTAAGTGTTTCAGTAGCTTGCCAGAAAATTAACTAATACACCAATGGAAAGAACTGAAATTGTAGAACTGAATTCACAGGATTCCCCAGTGTTGCTATCAGCAACTTCCCAAACCAATCCATTGAGTTGGTTCTTTGATGTACAGTTAAAGCCAGGAAAAAATAGCTTTGTGTAATGTATAAATAGAAAAGGGGAGAGATAAAGGCGGCGTTGAAGTCAGCTGTTGACAGCTTGGCATCCGAGCATTAAAGGTGCCTTCTGTGATCTGCCCTTAACTATGAATTTCTGTAAATGTCCACTCCCTCCTTAACTCTGAACCCCTGAAAATGCGGGCTTTACTTACCTTGCAGATGCTTTGGTCTTAAATGGTTGTATATTTTACCACACTCTGTTGCAGCAGCAGGGGAAAAAAAAGAAAAGAAAAAACCTTAAGGAAATAAAGGCTGTTCTTTATGACTGTACTCTATAAGAAGGTTTCTCTCCATCCCCATTACTATAAAAATAGTAATCTTTCATGCAGAAATTTCTTAGCTTTACCCCATGTATACTGACAAATAGTGTGTAAAATTCAAACTGTTGCAAAAGGTCATAGTGTGCGGTATGGACTTTGAGCATCAGGGATAAAGCAATCGGGCACGTTTTGATTTACTGGACAAAGGCAGGAGATAATCCAAATGAAAGCTATAGTTTTGGAATGAACATTTGCTCACTAATATCTTGCTACCATCCAGCTTTATTTATGCAATAAACTTCCTGAAGATCTGATTGATCTCACACTAAATGATACAGGGCTGTGAGACTACAGAGACCACAGAATCAGGCTCTTAAGAGTCTAGAAGTAGGAAGAGGAACAAGCAGAACTATTGGAACCCAGACCTTGTGGGTAGGGACAGAAGTTACACATACACTGGTTCAAAGTGGCTGAAATTGGTTTAAGATCAACCTGATTGGATATAGTATCAGACTAAACTGATTTGGGTCAAACTGGTTTATGGAACTTCTATCCCAGACCCCTTCCTGGTTTAAGTGAAATCAGAGTCCTCCAGCATCCCAGAATGCTTTTAAGCCCTGGGATTGTGGCTGTGGCTGCAGGGCTGAGCTGGACCAGGCTATGGGTGCTGCTGAGGGCAGGTGTGGAGGGGCCATCCAGCTGTGGCTAGGGCTATGGCACACAGCAGCTGTGTGTCCAGATTGCTCCCAGCTCCCCACGCCCAGGCCAGGTCGGGCTGTCATGGAGCCACAGCCAACTGGGAAGGGCCCTGCCCTGCAGCCTGAGCTGGTCCCTCTATGCCTGCCCTCAGCAGTACCTGCAATGATCCTGCTCAGCCCTGGGAAAAGTGGGCGGATAGTGGGGCTGGCCCAAGCCGGATCATGAGGGCAGGGCCCTTCCCAGCTGGCTAGAAATCCGTGACAGCCTGGCCCAGTGCAGATGGGTGGCAGCTGGCCAGGGAGCAGAGCGGAGCCGTCACCAATACAGCTGCGGGCAGGTCCTTTGGCAAACGGATTGGCCATGCGGGGTGAGTCCATTGTACGGTGGCAGCAGCCATGGGCGCATGAGCCCCTGTAGTGGGTGGCTGCCAGTGTCCAGGCCCACCGTTGTCTCCGGGCAGCCGCAGGCATGATGGACGTGTCCTGCATGTCCAGTCCAGTTGCCAAGGCAGCCACCTGCAGCTGCAGCAGTGTCACCTCCGAAACGCTGCTCATACAGCTGCTGCCCATGCATGCTGGGCTGGGCTGTCACAGAGATGCAGCTGGGTGGGAAGGGCCCTGCCTCCATGGCCCAGCCCAAGCCAGCCTCTCTGCACCCATCCTCAGGAGTGCCTTTAGGCCAGCCTGGCTCGGCCCCACAGCCTCAGCCCCGGGTGAGGTTGGCGGATGGCAGGGCCATGCCAGCTGATATGGCCGTGACCCCCACTGCACAAGCAGCCAGCAGAGTAGAAAGCTGAGCAGACCCTGGCTGGGACTCCCGTGCCTGTGCCCAAGAAGGGAGACAGGGGGCTTTAATTCTCCTCCCTACCTCCCTTAACCTGAGGCTGCTGGTTGGCCTGGCTCTGGCCATCCCCCCTGCCGCATAAGTGCCCAGTGGGTGGAAAGCTGGGCAGACCCCAGCTGGGGATCCCGTGTGGATGGGACAGAGGGGAAACAGGAGACAAGCCTGGCGAGGGCTGCTTCCCCACTTCCTCTCCAGGCACATGCTGGTTGGGGTCCCTGCAGGCCAGGGTGGAGGTCTAAACCCCTCCCCAATCATATTTAGTGGGCTGCTGGGGTCTGGGCATACCGCCCCCCAGCCCCCAGTCAGCTTCCCTCCAGCCTTGCTGCTGCTGCGAAAGGGAAGGGAGGGCTGCTCTAGCGCCCACTGGCTTCTAGCCTGAGCCACTGCAGGCATGTGGCTGCATTTCTAGAATCAAAAATGAATGTCTATTCACTTGCAAATTGGTTCAATCTCCGCAGGGTAAACTAACCTGCAAAGATTGAATCAATTCAGGCTTGGGCTTTTTGAATGTTTAAACTTAGGCTATAAGGAAATCTATTAAACTGAAAGGTACAGCAAAAGTGGTGAACATTAAGGTAAAAGGAATAGAAGAGTGCTTTAGTGCTTATAAACGTAAAGGGACATTGCAAAGGATAAAAAAATGTGTGCACTAAATCATTTTAGTACTTACATTACTATTAATCCCTGAGAATTTTTTGTTAACACTAGAACGACATCAGCTTTCTTATCTCTGCTTTCCCCGCCCCCTTTCTTTTCTTTTCCCTGTTCGTGTATTTATGTCTGTATTTCATTCAGAAGTAGGGCAGTGGTCAGCTTCACCTTTATCAAGCCAGTTTCACTTCCTCTTCCTCATAAGAGCTGCTCAGTTTCGAGGGGGGGCAATTTAACTTCCAAGATCTCAAGCTTTGATTTGTTTTATTGTAGAACATCATTTCTATTTACATAGATTAGGACTATTTCTTTGAGAAAAGAGACAAAGTGGGCTCTTGGAGGTACATACAATAAAGTATAGCACCCAAATCTATCAAAAGTACAAGGAAACCTCCCAAGGGAAATGAAAATAGTCCATCTAGAAGAGAAAAAATAAAAGGTATTGTGTGACGCCATTCCTGGGAACTGTACTCTGTAACCCAGAGCCCTCTGTTCCTAAAATTCTTCTTTGGAGATGCAGTGAACAATTCACTGATGGGATTTGTGACTGGATGATGTTACTGGAACAAAACAGAGTAAGATCCAGGAAAAAAAATCTGATTTTGGAGTTCAATCCTGCAAGCTGCTAATTCTTCTCACCCCAATCTAACCAAAAGTTTAAGCATGCTCCCGATGGCACCAGACCTACTCATGTGCTTGAAATTAGGTGTTTTCTTGAATGCTTTGCTGGACCGAGGGGCAGGGAGTACCACACCTGAGGGAATCAAACTCCGTATGAACCAGAGTGATACGGGCTACTTTACACACATCTGTAGTATATTGACACCTTTTGCTCCAGGATACTAGCCAGCCAACTAACTACCCAAAGTTAGTAGGAAACTTCCCTCACTGATCTGTTATTGTATGATAGCCTATTGAGGGGAAGTAATTACACCCTTCTTTTGAGGCATTTACATTAATGTCTAGGGAGCCAAAAAAGAGGACATGTCTGGGAAAACCCAGATGTATGGTAACCCTAATTTAGTACTGTATCGGACAGAATTAGGAGCAGGATGCAGAGGGCAGAGAAACCATTATTTTGACATTATATGGTAATGTCTATAGCCTAATCTCCCTACAAGCAAAAAATCAAATGATACATTTAGAAGTTCAGACAGGAAACCTAGTGCAGAATAGTTGATCCTGGTGGCTTTGGGCATGAGAGGAAGAATTTGAAATCCAATTTGAATCTGTGTGGAATGAAAGCCTGAGCATGATTGCCTATTAGAGCACATAGAGTGTTATTGTGCTTATAGGGACCATGCATAATTTGCGCAAAAGCTAAATTAGTCCCAGTTGTTCGCATGCTATCCTACCCTTTCACTAGAGGATGAGTGCAAAGTGATGCTCCCCAGCCTGCCTTCTGATTACAAGAGGGTAGTCAGCTAGCCCACCATGCCTGCTCCCATCTTTATAACCTCGTAGCAGTTGGCACGGAGATTTGCCCAGTGTTTCCTGTAGACCCTGTAGTTTTGAAAGCACATTGGATCAAAGGCATGAGAGTGTCACAGTCATAACACAGGGATAAAGGGAGAATGGCAAATTGGGACCCTTAATAATAAAGAATGAGGAGCGCTAAGGCTCGGGGCGGAACTCATTTCTAGATGTACATGCAAAGCAGTAATAAATGAGCTGGAGTTTATTATGGCGAGCGCATCAGGTCTTCCAGCTGCTCTATTAGGACTCCAGGCCAAGATATTTAATTATGCCCTGGCCTCCTCCTTTAACCAGATTATCACAGTTACATAGTGACTGCTGTGCCTCTCCAGGACTCTAGGCCTCTTCCTCCTTTGCTTATAGCGACCCTGCTGTCTGTGACGGGGAGGAAGTTAAGGCTGAACTGCCGGGTGGGGGAAGGCTGGCAAGTTTTTGTACCTGAATCTGAGCAATGGGGTTTGTAACAGCGCTGGACAACCTTTAATGCTGCCTACCGCTTGGGGAAGAAAACAGTTGATGCACAGACCCATGCCAATCATGACGATGCCTGGCTTCTTTGGGTGAACTCCTATTCACCTCTTCCTCTCTCCATCCCTTTCTCACTCCCTAGGTTCCACATTAAAGAATTTAAGCTTCTACATCATCCCGGCAGGGTCACAGTCTCCATGAGCTTGTATCTCTTTTAAGAAACATTTGGATGACTATCTTGCTGGGATCCTTTGATCCTAGCTGACTTCCTGCCCCTGGGGCAGGGGGCTGGACTCGATGATCTCCCGAGGTCCCTTCTGGCCCTAATGTCTATGAAATCTATGAAATCTTAGAGGTGGTTTTTTCTCAGGGAATGAGAGAGTATGCACGGGTGGTTCTTTCAGGTAAGGAAAGACCTTCACAGATACCTGCATTAGTATCAGCTGGCATCATTGTAATGGATGTGTGTTTTATTCCTTGATTTCCTGCAGGATCTCATAAATCCTTCTCTGCGGGGAAGTTTACTTCCCTCTATTTTCCATGGAAAACATTGACATTTTTGCAGGGAACAGGGTTCGAAGGACACTTTGACTCTTGGGGGTTCTGCAAAAAAACATCAGGCTGCCCATCATGATAACCTAATAAAACTGGAAACCCCCACGCCAGTTATGATTTTCAAATCTTACAGGGAGATCTCTTATGGGAGGGGGGGGTTAGCCTCCTGAGCTCCCCCGTAATTCAAACCCTGGCAGTGAACATTAAGTATCTCATAGGTTCATTTTACAATGGCATTTTTTACGAAGCTGACCTGAAGTAAAATATATATCTTAAGAATATAAGAAAAGGAACAAAGGAAAAAAAATATATGCTTTAAAGGATTAAAATGTAAATGAAACATTTTGTTCCAGGTCAAAGAAAATGCTTTGTGTCAATCTGACAAGAAAGTTTCCATTTAGTCGACTTGAAAGCTGTAAGAAAAGTTGCATGGCAATTCACCCCAGAAACTGAACCGGAGCCTTGATTACTTACCTGGCTCTTAGATTGACTTTGATTCTGTTGCCGGTTTTGCTATGAGCTTCCCTGGGACCGTCACCAAGTGCTGCGGTGTGAGTGCCAGGGTTGTATCCCCCTCCGTA
>NW_005843418.1:55875-90490 GCF_000455745.1 Alligator sinensis | reverse complement strand
GCTCTTCCATCAATTTTAATTAGCTAATATTTGCAAAGTGATTTCTGAGTTGTAGTTGATGTGTGTTATATACAACCAAAGTATAGAGACAAGCCCTAAATCCTATGGGTTTTTAATGGGTTTGTGGTTGTGGCCATGTTGGTCTAAGGACATAGGCAGGCAAGGGTCTTTGAGTGAATTATAATAAATGTGTTTTGCTGGAAAATATTTTTGGGATTTATACTTCACTATTACTACTTACGTAGCAACTTGCTCATTTCTTATGTTCCTACGTCTGCATTTCTTCATTCAGTGTTATCCCACCTTTGCTATGATTGTGTCTGCTACTTTTTGACTCTCTTCTTAAAATAGCAAAACTGAGTTTTCCCAATAAGGTTTCATGGTAAAATGGGTGATGGATTTGGGAATATTTAAGGCAAGGACACCTCATTCTCTTACACATTTGATAAAATCTGTAATCTATTTGCCACCTATTAGATATGATCTTCCACCCACTAGTGATTCACTAAGATAACCTGTTCACCGCAAGCATTAAAAAGAACAACAGAAGATGGGCTATTCAGGTATGAAATGGGTATTGAAGCCTATCACGGAAATAAAAAGCCATCATCATAATGCAATATATTTTTTCATCACCTGCTGTCAAACTTGCCCAGTTGAACTGCGATTAAGGTTTTAGTAAGTTCGTCAATTGTCAGATCATTAAAAAAAAAAACCTGACCATCTGACTACTGAAAAGCAGTCAGTTGCTAAAAACAGACAAGATTTCCAGTCTGATCTGGTGCTGAAAAAATGGCCTACTAATTAGTTCCCTGACTATCGCATCACATTTATGTCAGGGAGGTGGATGCAAGATACCTTCTAACTCCATTGGTATTCGGAGGGCTTTCCAGCACTAGCCTAATGAGCAAATAACAGCATGTCTGATGTGCTCCTCATCCCGTTACCATGTAAATGAAACTCCTGTAATTGCACCCAAGCTCACCAAGATGGTAGTTTTGTTCTACCACAATAGTCTCTTTAGTGTTGTCCAAGTCCTCCAATACTCCCTCTACAATGTGATGTATAACTACAGGAAGAGAATATTATGATATGCCAACAGTTACCTGATACAACTATTAATTCTGAAGTAAGCAGGAGAGAGGAGAAAGAAAAGAAAGGCAAGAAGAGCTACCTAGGACCAAAGAAGAGTGCAAAGCAGGTAGCTGTATAGAAGCTGCTGCAGACAGTGAACATACAGACCTGATATACACAGCAGCACTGAGTGCTATACGAAGCCCCACCTATATATCCGGAGCGTTTTAATTTCAGGAGATATTTTTTCATTGACTGGAACAATGCAATTCTAGAATAGATGCGTGGAGGGCCAAGCTCCCAGCCGATGCAAGCACACAATGTTCCTTTAAAGTCAACAGTCTTGCCATTAACGTGTGGCCAACAATTTTAATAGTTGCAGTTGTACAGAACAGTCCAACCTTCAGCTAATCGCTCTTCAAAATGCACGTGACTGCAAACTGGTGGATAGGCAGGTTAAGCAGACTTCTGTAGAGGCATTCTCAGGAGTCATGGGCAGAACTGATGATCAAATTTAGGCTTTCAGGCTCCAAGGTCCATGCAGCACCACTGGGCTGCTTATTTTTCTCCCTTTCTGATTTTCAGGCCTGGGGTTGGAGATGATGAATGCTGGGAGGACTGTCTCTTCACTGCCTTGCCTCCGGCATAGCTGATTGCACCTTTGCATGAGAATAAAAATTGCGAAGGCAAGAGCGAGGAGACTTGGGTCTGCAGTATGACACTGGCTGGGTATGCCTTTTTATAAAGGTATTTTGACCATGTTGGTCCCCTTCAGTGCTGTCCTTCAGCTGTGGTGGAGAAAAGCCAGGTGCTTATAACGCACAGTGCCATGCAAAGAAGCAACGAGAACTGATGTAACAGGGATCGGTGGGATCCTGCAGCAGGTAGTCTGCAGACCCAAATGCTTTAGACAGGGTGCTAATCTCCCAAGTTACCAGGAGCTAACCAGTAGACCAAGAATAGCATGTCATCACTTATTGATGTGTCAGCATCCTTGCTGAATTGATCAGCTCCGTGAAGCTTGACCCATTTGTGCTGCTGAAGCTCTCTTCTTGAATTGTCCTGTAGCTCCATTATGCTCTTGTCTTGCACAGAGGAGAACTTAGCCCTGAATGATGCGAGCGACGTGCTTCCAGTAGGGCTGTGCGGCTCATTAGCCACATGACACCACGACCGGCAGTACGACTGAGGAATGCAGGTATTTGGGACTCCCCTGGAAAGACCCTGCTGAAAGATCTCCAGGGTGTACTGTACTAAGCGTAAGCCTACCACCCCCAGGGTTTGGAAGAGAGCAAATTCCTTTCAGGATTATAGGATTAAGAAGCTGAAAAGTGATTCAAATTCTTCATTAAACAGAAAAAGAGAGACATGAGGGGAAGCTCTTCAATGCATGCATCACTTGACGTGTTTTCCTTGTAATTAAAGGAAGTTATTGAAAAATATTTGAAGGGATTAACCACTCAGAGTATATGTGCCTATCAAATAACATGAGAGTCTGCATTCTTCCAAGTAATCAATGGAGTGACTTGAATGGCGGGGTTCGAAAGAGCACAATTATTTGTAAAGTGCCATTGTAGTGCCCTTCTCTATACTGTACGGCGAGTGGACAGGCCCAAGGGTTTCTCAGGAGGGAGACCACACTGTATTTGGGGAGGGGAAAATAATGACAGCCCTTGAGATTCACATCTGAGATTTTCCACTGTGAGGGCTGAAAGCTCAGCCAGGCCATATGCTGACCTCCCCAAAGAGGCACTCCTGATTTCATGAGAAAGGGCTGATTCGGGACCTAAATAGTACTTCACTTTCTTATAAGAAAAATAGAGAAGGGGGAGAGACTGTGGGAGGTAAAGTCGAGCGAAAGAAAAGGGACATGGGAAACAGAAGAGAACCCAATGCTATGTATAGGAATCACACCCTTCTCCCCCGCCCCATGCTCCCTGCTTCTTCCGCAGAGACCTAATTATAATTGCACTAAGGTGATTATGCTCTCGTATGATGGTGTCTTCAGCACAGCGCACATCTCTACCTCTCCTCTGACCAACTGATGCGCATGTTTTGGGTGTTACTTCCTTAGGATTAAGAGGCACGTTTTCAGCGTGCCTCGATTTACTCCGGCCTGTCCCATAGCCTCCTCGGACTAGTCTCGCCAATGCCAAGAGCTTCTGGAGGCAAAATGGTGGCTCCCCACACCAACATTTTGCTTTCCCGATTTTGCATGTCAAGGGCAGTATGCACTAGTGGAGAAAAGAGGAGAAATGGGGGTTTAAGGACTCCTCTGTGCCTTGGCTGCACCTGCAGAAAAATCACTCCCTTGCTTCAGTGTGAGAGATCAGACCAGGATGGGAGAAGACCTCAAGGTCTTGGACAGACATTGCATAAACCAATTGGAGGCAAATCAGTTCAGTTTGATACTACATTCAGCCAGGTTTGTCTTAAACCGGTTTCAGCCATTCTCAAACTGGTTTATGTGCGCTGAACACCTGTTCTGTTACAGGTTTAAACCAGTTTCTGATCACTTAAACTGGTTTATGTGTAATGTCTGTCCCTCACCCAAGGGCTCTTGAGTCCCAGCCCTGTGCACAGGAATTGCTATTCCTAAATCATCCTAGAGCGATGCCTATTGCACCTCTTCATGAAAAGCTCCAATTAAATGGGAGATTTCACATATTCCTTGGGCAACGTGGTCCTTTTTTTTCCCCCCTCTCCTCTTCTTACAAAGCAGAAAACCTTTTCTCGTGGTAAAGGGCGGAGGAGTGGATTAGCAGGGTGAAGCCATTGCAGCCACATTCTCCATTCAGTCGCCGCCATACAACTCTCGGTGCCTTAAAGCAAGGCACACTCTTGTCCAAGGAGAGATTTTTGACCTCAGATCTTGGTTCTATTTCTGACTTTGCTGCTGACCTGATGCATGGCAGTGAGCACTATACTTTTCCTCTTTGTCTCAGTCTCCAAAGTTGTGAATTGGAGATAAAAAACAGCTTTACCTTCTTCCCAGAAATGTGTGAAGGTTAATTTGCAAAGTTTTTTGAGCGCTTTAGATGGAAGTGGCCCTGGACTGGCACTGAGAACTGCCTAGGTGCAGCTACAGGGATGCTCGGTTGTTTCCCTTCCTGTTTGCATCACGCTGCATAAGTTTCTCTAAATTGCTGCTCATAGTGGACCGGAAGAGAAAGCGGTTCCCCTCCCCTTGGAAAATATTGGCTGCTTGATTTCTGGGAGGAAGGGAAGCTTTTGAGTTGGAGTGTTCAGATTTAAAAAAAAAAGAAGAACGAAAAGCCATGCATTTTCCTTTCATCAAAACCCTAATTTTCCACAGGATTGCTTTTGGATGCAATTTTTTTTTTTTTTACTAGCTAATTCTCACTATCATGCACCCTAAGGAATAGGGTTTGTCTTGGGCACCTAATGAGCTCTGCTAGAAATCCCAAGTTTGCATTGGAAAATGGAATTTGATTTGGGAAAGGTTGGTTGAATACATCCTTGGCTGGGAAGCAAGGAGGGCGCTTGTGTAACGTCCATCCAGGAGCATCCAAGAATCAATAATACCGCAAGAGCTCGGGCAATCTCTAGGATGTTTGTATGCTTGGGGTCTCGCTCATTAAAGAAACACCTACTGTCACTCTAGGCTGTGTGTATCTGTGGCTCTTACTTCTCTGTGCCATCCTGACACTATGGAAGTGTATCCAAATCAGCCGGAAGTGGCTGAATTAGCTCAAGCCTGAAGAAAGAAGCATTGCTCCAAGCATAGGATGGCAGTATCGGGTTTAAGAGATTGCAATAAATTCCATGCTTCGCCCCAGATTTCCTGTGGGACTGTGGTCAAATCATTTAGTCTCTGTGACTCAGTTATTCATCAGTAAAAAATAAATAAAAGTTGGGGGGTAAAGAGGCAATTCTCTACTGTACAGGGTCTTTGCATGAATAAATCTGTTAGTGTGAGGTGGCCGGGTACTGTGGTGAAGGAGTCATCTAAGCACCTACTGTTGGGCCATCCAAAGAGTGAAGACCTGGTTAATCATTTGCAGGGGTTGTGATAAAAACAAGCTGTGACACTAGAGTCCAGCTTTTTTTTTTTCAGTTGGCATCCTCATAACTCCTCTTGCCCCCTGCTTATGATCTAAAGAAGACATTTGGAATTATCTAGCAGAAAAGCAGGCATTTAATACTCCATCCACGCTTTCGAAGTTTGGGCCACATCCTCAGCTGGTGTCAACTGATGTAAGTAGAGTAAATTGCATTTTGCATCAGCTGTTTTATCTTACCCGTCTTCTAAATTATGCATGCATGCTGTCCATAAATTTCAGATGCTCACTGGGGCCAGGTACAGACATTCAAAAAGCCCGAGGTGGAATCGATCTAATTTATGTGGTTTGCTGTAAGTGGTGTAGTTGAGATCGGTAGCAAACAAAACACGTATTTGGCCTTTGGGGGGAAGGGACAGGGGTGCAAATCTTATATCAGGTTCTGCTTTTTTTTTAAACCAGCCGGCGTGCGCCAAACTTCTGTTCTGTTACAAGTATTGTGTGCCGGTTTTGTGTGCTGAATTTCTGTTCTCTTACGGGTATAGACCAGCTTCCAATCACCTATACCAGTAAAAGTGTAATGTCTGTACTTGAGCTGTCAGAATTTAAGCCAATCTCTACTCACTAGAGAGCAGGAGACCTAATGCAAACAGCACATCCATCCCACACCTCCTCATCATGGGTCAGTATGCCTTCCTCTGACACCTTTGAGGAGGAGTATAAGACAATGTGGACCTTGGGTCTCTTCCAGTGCAGCAATTTGCTGGTTTAAAGGACCCCATAATTCCTCCCTTCCAATGCCAAGAATTTCCAAGCGTGCACGCCTGTGCAATAGCTGCCTACTTGAATCTATATTTTAAAACACTGAAAAAAGACCTGATTTGCAGAGCTGCTGATCGTCACACCCAATTCTAGCTACAGTCAATGGAAATGCTTAGCCACTTTTTTCTCAGCACCTAGGTATGGGATTAAGTTCCTGATTTTAGGCATGCAAATTTGACAATGCTGACTGAGGTCATATATTTTGTCCTCGCTGCATGGATATTGCTTCCCCCAACTCAACCAAAAATGACTCTCCTTTGAGTAGAAAGCTAACCCGATTGCACACACTAGTATATGTTTCCCATCAGGTTGCTGTTTATTAGTCGATGGCTTCTCAGATCTGTATGGAAGTTTGAAAAAGAGCTATGAATTGTGCCGGTTGTTATTTACTGACTGCTTTGCATGGTTTCATGCAACAGCAATAGGTGTTGAACATTAGCAGAAAGAGACACAAAGCTGTCCCTGGTTACAATCCCCCACCTGGCCGCCATGTAGGTCAATGAACAATGCATGAGCTTAAATATGTTTCTAACCTTGCAGTTATGGTTACTGAAACAAGCAATAAGGTGTAGGGGGACTTTTTTGCCATTTTATTTTATTTCATGTTCTTTTTTATTTTATTGTATTTGTTAGTTTTGATTGCAAACCTGCTTAAATATCACCTCGAGATTTTGCAACAGATGTGCAGATGTTGAAAATAGCAACCTACTTAGCATAAAAGTTTGGGCAGTTCGCAGGACTTTGCAAAAGATACACTTCAAAAAAAAAAAAAGCAGCTGTCAGAGAGCAAATATTTAACTTTCCCATTTGTTTTCTTCTTTGCATGTAGTGTGCATAACAAACCTAATTCAGAGCTGCTAATGTTGCAGTTAATGTCAACAGAGCTTTAGTTGGAAGGGAAATTACCCTGCCTGTCATGATTTCACATCCTTTTTGTAATTTCTTCTCCTGGACAAATTGCTTTCTTGAGATGTCAGGCACCAAAATAGACCAACTTGCCCAGCAACCCAGAAGAATCAGAAAATAAAAAGCTAGCTGGGAGTTCAAAATGCAGAGAAATTACCACTTAAATGAGAAATATATAACAAGAGCCAGTGGCTGAAGGTCAAAGCCTGAGATATTCAAATGAGAACTAAGATGTTGTTTTTAACACCGAGGGTTATCAATAGTTGAAACGAATCACCATTGCTACAGACAGAAATTACACATAGACTGGTATATGTGACTGGAAACTGGTTCAAATCTGTAACACAGCAGATGTTCAGAGCATATAAACCACTTTCAAAATGTCCAAAAGTGGTTTAAGATACACATGGATGGACATAGTATGAGACTCAGCTGATTTAGGTTAAATCTGTTTATTGAACTTCTGTCTCCCCCCTCCCTCCAGATTCAAGTTAATGCCCGGTCCCCCAGCATCTCAGATTGCTTTGCACCTCCCCCACCTCCCTGGCCTTGGCCCACGCTGTCTGCTCCAGCTGAGCGAGGAGCCGTGCTCTAGCGCTCCCTGGCTTCTGGCCTGGGCCACTGCAGGCAGGAGGCTGCATTTCTGGAATCAAAAGTGAATGTCTGTTCAGTCGCTTATTAAGTTCAGTCTACAGAGCTTAGACTAACCTGTGAAGATTGAATCGATTCAGCCTTGGGCTTTTTGACTTCCTGTTCTTAGCATAAGGGAAATGGTGGATTCTCCACCACTTGATGCCTTGGACACTGGATACCTCTATTGAATACATGTTTTACTTGAACCAGCTTACTAGGGTTAATGCAAGCTGCCATCACCTGTCCATCATAGGAGACTGAGAAGACTAGACGAGAAGATCTGTCTAATGGCCTGTTCTGACTCAGTAAGCATTGGGGATGGCAGGGTGACTTAAGGTATCTTGCTACCTCCTCAGGGATGTGAATTTGAGCATCGGTCCAGATTAATACCAAAGTCTGTCCCCTGTAGTCCTGGCACTGACTCCCCCTAATCCAGTTTGAGCACCTTTGCTCCTGTAATTTGAACAGGACTCTATTGAACAGGACCCTCCCAAAATAATCCCCCTAACATCTGAGCCTCAGCTGTAAAATGGGCACAGTGACTCTTTGGTCTCTCCTGCGTTTTTCTAGAGGGTGAAAAGATTTCCACCCCTTCCCCGCATCCACGGCTGTGTACCGCACTTCCCACCAGAAGGAGACACTCCAGAATAAAGATACAACTCCGCTTGCCCACATTGCAAATGGTCCGGTAGAAACATCTCACTGCTTTAATTGTTAGGTGAAAATCTGTTGCATTTGACAGAGTCATTTGTAATCATTGCCAGTGCACCGCGGTTCTGCACCGCCGACCCAGGGCCTGATGTATTTTATTTTCCTCCCTGCTTTCTTTGGGGGATTATATGTATTGTGACTTTGACCTTGTAAATTTCCTTTCTCCAGGAGGATTAAGCTGCCGTTGTTTTCTTGCTGGGAGCAAGTATCATTTGCAGCCAAAGAAATATGATTTCCTCCTTTTAAAATGGGTCAGACCCCTTTGGTGTTTTAACCACAAACAATGGAGTTCAGAGAGAAATCCAGCGGAATATGGACTTTGGAGCCTTTGTGGCTTCTGATGTGAAACAGGCCTGTCTAATGCATTCAGTTCCTTGTCAGTTGTGAAAGAAATGTCTAAAGTTTCATAATATCGTATCAGTTGCACAAACAACTTGTCCTTTAATCTAGGTGCTTAAATCCTGCATTTGGTTTTAGTGAGCTTAGCTACATTTCATGCATTGACGAGTTTTGCTTTTTCTGGAGTGGGGTAGAGAATTAACCTCAATTTCAGGTTTTGATGTGATGCAAATAACTTTATTTCAAATGCGTTAGCCTCATGCGGTCCCGGACAATTAATGTTTTCATGTCGTTTTGAATTCCCTTTGTGAGGCCTGTGAATAAGCTACTAATTTCTACACTTTCTTTGATTTCAGTTCTTTTTCTTTTTTTCTTTTCAGTTTGACCTGAGGTAGGGAGGTGGGACTGAAAAGTGCATGTCCATCAATGATAGAAGAATAGTCCTGCCTCTTCTTTTATTCAATGATCTCCAAGCTCTTAAGTAGTAATTCATTTTTTACGAGAGCCCTGTGAGATTTCAGGTATATCATTACCCCTTTTCAGAGGGGAAAAAAAAGAAGCACTAAGTGATAGCTGTGGGGTCACATGACTCGTGGGCAACACTTCTTACATTGTTGTCTCTTGCCTTGATCCCGACTTGTCTAAGCAAATGCAACCTACTGTTCAGTGGGCCTCATTTACAAGCAGAGGATTTAGGGCTAGACATGGCACAGGAGGTAAGGCACTTAGATCAGGATGTAGGCAGAACTGAGGTATCTGGTCCAAACTGCAATCTGCAAAATCCCACTCGACTTCTAGTGGGTGGGATTTTGCGCTCATGCTGGAAACGCCAAGGGCACCGTACGTGTTCACTTCAAAATGCTACAGCTTCTGCACGTGCCCCAAAATCTGCCCTAGTCAAAGCAGCTCAGTGCCAAGCTGCCACCATCTCCGCCTGAGGGTGATCTGGAAACTAGCAATGTCAAAACTCCCTACAGCGCTCCCCATGCCTGAAGAAGGGTCTTTGTACCCAAAAGCTTGCAAAGAACAATTTTGCCAACTATTTAGTTGGTCTAATAAAACATATCCCATTTGCCCAAAGAACCTTGTCTACCTAAGAAACTTAGGGCATCCTGCACACTCCGCTCACAAAATAGTTGTCGGCATCACTGTCCTTTAAAACATTGCTGCAGCCTCCAGCTTTTACATAAGATCCTAGCTGGCATACTTCCCCGATGTGGGAGATCTGGGCTCCATTTCCTTCTCCAATCCCCAGGGGATTTGAGCTTACAGTTTTACCTCCCTTACCACCAGGACAGTGTCTCTTCTGGAAGAGGCCGTGCTCCACCGTTCCTGTTGCAGTTGTGTCACTGCAGAAAAGAATTGCAGGTTCATTGGGCCAGAACAAGATGGAGCAAGATTTTGTCACTGAGCAGTTAAGGTATTTGGCTGGGAGTCCTTAGTTCAAGTCCTTGTTCCCAGGACTGTTTCAGGGATGGGGCACGGGAATCCCTAGGTGCATGCCCGAACCACCAAGCTACAGACCCAGGCTCCCTCCTGTGGTCTTTTTTTTGGCCCGTGAATCTTGAATTCTTTTTCGCACAATGTCACAGCTTCAGTAGATCGGTGGAGAAACTACCTGCACCCAGCATTGCTTATAGTCTGGGTTTAAGGTAGTATCCCAAGAGGTGGGACATGCAGGTTTGGATCCCTTCAGGCTGAGGAAAGAGTCAAATCCTGGTCTTCCACTTTTTGGGTGTCCTAGATATTATACAGATGACATATGGCTGCACCGCCATTGTCTCTGCCTGCCAGGCTTTAATCTTTTCAGAGAGACCATTTGGGGCTGTGGGTGCTAAGTGGACAGTATAACCTGCACATCTAACTGAGGCACTTGGCTTTAGAGAGTGGAAGGTTTTTAAGCAGACCCCTCTCTTTCTCTTCCATATTTCCTATTGCCAGGTTCAAGAAAACTTTTCTCAAGCTGCAGTCTGACTTGGATCTCATTGCAAAGTGCCCAGGGCTCCCCATCTACTTAGCCACAGAAGAGCGAAGTCCTGGTTTGTGCTCCAGCAGGTCAGGAGCCAGAAAGCTTAGGTGCTCATCAGGGCACCTGTACACGAGCAGCGAGGCTGTTCCAATTTGCTGTAATTATAGGGCGTTGGAGCAGACTCAATTAATCGAGTCTGTAGGAGTATGGTTATTACCGTGCTCCAGCATCTTGTGTATCAGTGTCATTTAAAAATGGCAGTGGGGGTGCTTTAACTAAAGCTCATTCAACGAGATAAAGTGCCCCCCACCACCATTTTTAAGTGCGGAGATGCTGATACATGAGATGTTCCAGGCGCTTTAATTAAAGCGGCTCTTGGAGCCGCTCTAATATGTGTTGCCTAGAAAGCTCCTACCCCCATACTCTGGTCTGTTGATAACTTTACAGTCTTATTTGAATGAGGAGGGTAGTAAAGCACTGGAGCAGGTTACCCAGAGAGGTGGTGGAAGCTCCATCCTTGGAGGTTTGCAAAACCCGGCTGGACAAAGCCTTGGCTGGGATGATCTAGCTGGGCATGACCCTGCTCTGAGCAGGGGGTTGGACTAGATGTGACCTCCTGACATCCCTCCCAACCCTCATTTTCTATTATTTTAATTAAAATGCCCCCCCACTCCCAGAGCACGTGTATTAACGCCATCAGGCATCTGGTGTTAGATGCCTACACTGCTGATTGCCGCAGCCTTGGCACAATCTGTCGAGGATCGGCTTTTAGTCTGGAGGCCCTGGGTCTAATCCTCACTTGTGGTCAACGTTAGGTGGGGAGAGGACACCAGGAACCTCCCTCCTCTTTTTGTCCCTTTGGCAATATCTGGTTGGGGGAGTTTGGCTCCTTTTGCCCTTCCAGCGTCCCTGTGATTGCCAGCTACCCAAAATGAGTGTGGCCATGGCAGGCCCCTTCACAGACCAGCAGCTAGAGCAGTGCCTGTGCAGCACACGGCGAGCCAGTTGTAAGGCTATCAGAGCGGTCCCTGCATTGTGGGCAGACCAGAAAATCCCCAGTGAAATCCTGGCCAAGTCAGACCCAGGTTTTCCCGTGTCTCCCACTGCTGCCCGTCCAGCTAGCGCCAAAAGGCCAAATCAAGTCCAAAAGCAGAAACAGGATAAATATTGTATTAGTTAAACATTTACAGCTCTTACAGATAGTCCCGAAGTGAGGTTGTGGAGGCACCTTTACTGGAGATAGGGCAGGTTTGACATGGTATAGGAAGGGCGGTTCAAGGGTATAAACAATCAGTCTTGTCACAACCCACCACGCCGGGTAATGGAATAAGCAGCCGGCTTCGAAGTCCTCTTATCCCGAATGACTCAGGCATTTGAAGAATCAGCCAGTGCAATGGATTGTCTTTCTCCTTGCACTAGTCCTTTTTCAGTGCCGTTGCCTCTGGGAGCTCTTGCCTCCCACCTCGCATGCAATTCGGCAGACACAGATGCAAGGCTTCAAGTCGGATCTGACAGAAATCCAAAGGACGCAGGAAAAAATACTTGCAAACTGTGAAACGTTGATGAAGGTGTTCGGCTTTAAGTCACACCATGATGTGTGTGTGTGTGCCCGCGTGCGGCTTTCCCTCTCTGCAGAGCAAGTCGGGTCTCCTTGGCATTAATCATTAATTTCCCAGCTTGGAACACGCCTTCTACACAGACATTCCTAGCAAGAGTGCAACCGGAAAAAAAAAAGCGAATCCGTCTTTTATTTTCCCCCTTGTTTTCAAACAAGTCAGAAGATATTGATTTACTTTGCTTCTGTTTGCTGAATATTTTCCTGCTGGGAGGAAGAAAACTTATGCTCCTAAAAGGGGAAAACATGTTAGACGTCTGCAAGTCAGGAGGATAATTTTACATTTTTATAGAGCTGTTCATCCAAAAGATTCACAAAGATGGTAACAATTCTATTTCAGTCTCGCTCTCTTTCTGGGTAGGTTCTTCAGTGTCGACAGACACAGAGATAAGATGCCGTATTTACTCCATTCTAGGATGACCCCCTCCCATTTAACTGGGGGGAAGCCCCTCTTCTTAGAATTGAGTACAAGGATAGTGGGGAGGAGAGCAGGGGGCTGCTGTGGCTCAGGCTTTCGCCCCTACCCAGAGTTGGGGCCATGGGTGCAGCTGCTGCCTGCCTTCCCCCTGCTCCAGCTCCCTCTGCACCCCACGTGTCTCCTTTGCAGCCTCTTTCTCTCGTTGCCCCCCAGTGCAGACTCTGCTTCCTACCCTTATCCTTGTGTGCCAGCAGGCTCTGGGCACGCTGCAGCCTGGGGCACTGAGCATGACCTCCGCCTGGCCCTGTAGCAGCTGGCAGCACCCTACACCGCTGCTATGGGCTATGCTCAGTGCCCCAGGCTAGAACGGGGAAGGAGCCTGCTGGTATGGAGCAGAAACTGTGGGGCAAAGGGGAGAAGCAGAGCCTAGGGGGAAGGGAAGAGACTGGGGAGAGGAGGGAGCAGAGGCTCGGGGGAAAATTCTAACAAATTTGATAAATTTCCCATATATAGAATCTAATTATTGCAGGGGTCAACTTCGATTCGAGTAAATACGGTAGGTGTCTATATCGTCTCAGATTTGCCTCCGCTTTTTTTTTCCCCCTCCCCCTCAAAGTATCCCTTCTCCTCACCCTAAAAAAAAAAAGGTCCAGACTGAAGGAAGGACGGGCTACGAACAGCCAGAATGGTGAAAAGCGAGCAAAGTTACAAGCATCCGAAAACAAGGAGTCGTCGTGGAAAATGGTCAAGTAGCCTTAACGATCGGGATTGCTATTGCTCCGTCTATAATCATAAATAGGAACTGCAGCTTTCGTGGGTATGAATGAATGACTGGGCAGATGTGGACGAGATGACTGGGTATTGATGGATGGTTAGATCCTGGGAATTTGAGGTACAATTCTGTCCGCCGATATTAGTCGTATCCCTACTTTCTAGCATGGCGTTATTTCCATGTCAGAGGCAGAACCCAGGTGGGTCTGGATTTTGGCATTAAGGAAATAATTAACATTATGGGATGCCAGCTCAGGCTCTTAAAAAGCAAGCGAAGATTTATATGACTGGCACCTAGGTCTAGATTCAGATCCGGAAAGCAATCCCGCCGAAGCTGTGAGCTGTTCAGGAGCCAGAATGAGTTGTTTGCACTTGTTGCCAATTAAGACGGGCATGAGTTACTATATATTCCTTGAAAAAGATTTCAGTGATTATATTTGAAAGAATACCTGCGGGGTTTGTTGTAGCTGTTGTTTTTATAGACGGAATTAAAAGTCAGGGAATCAATTTTGCTCAGTTTTGGCAGGAAAAAAAAGTCATCTGGTTTCACGACTGGGGCTCTCAACACTGTGGTACGCACTGGGTGAGGCAAAATATGGGCAGTTTTAATCTCTAAAGAGTTTAGCTGAGGGAATTAGGATGAACAACTTGGGGAAGGTGGCAAGGGGGCAGGAAGAAAGAAAAGAACCAAGAATGGGAGTTGGAAATCAGTATTATCAGCAACTACAACAGGATTTTAGTAGGCCATATAACAGTAAAGAACAATCCAATATTATGTTTTCAATTAGTTTAGTGGACAGAGCCTTGGGTTGGGACTTAGAGCTGGCTTTTGTGTCTAGCTTTGCTACAGGCTTGCTGAATGACCCTGGGCACATTGCTTTATGCCTCAGTCTTCCCATCTGTAAAATGGAAATAATAATGCTGACCACTTTCATAAAGCCCTTTGAGACCTGATAATGCAAAGTGTGACAGAACAGCTAGAGAGTATCTCTCATGTGTTTTTCATGAGAAATAAAAAAAAGGGAACAGGTTCCCAGGTTGATGTAGATAATAGAAAATTAAAAGAAGAAATAATCCTAGGATTTATATTTCCTGTGATAATATAATTTGAAGAAATATAAATCCTGGGAATATTAGTTTAAGAACCATGGTCTAATGTGGATGCATTTGATGAATGCAAGTTTAACTGCTTTTCACAGTGACAGAGGTAAGTAATGAGGCTGAACTGCCCTCGCACTGTCTGAGAACTAAATGGATGATATTTTTAATAGGCTCAAATTGATTCTTAATAGTTCAAACATCTGTTGAAATTTAAGAATAATAAACTTATATCCTTTTATTTTCCCCTCCACCTGGAGATTCCCAAGCTCCTTTTGAAGGAGGCTAAGCATTATTATCCCCTTTAGCAGATGGTAATTTGCCCAAGGTCAAACAGGCTGTGGGTGTCGGAGTCGGTCCCAACACCAAGCTCCTCAGGGCTCCAGCTCTACATCGTAGACACCCGGCTGCCACCCCTCTTTGCTCTCAGAAGCACTTCTGATTAAAAAGCATGAACTATATATTAAAAAATACAGGGATGCACTTTCTCTTTGTAACGCTCTGTTCTCAGAATTACTAGGCTCAAGTCAAAAATAAAAATAGAGATTGTTTAGCCTCTGACAAAGTAGATTATTCCCTCTCTGAAAGCTCCTGTCTCTCTGAATCAGTCTCCAAGCTTCCTCATAAACTTGATATCAGGCCATATGTACACCTGACACTCAACTGGAGTATAAAGATAGTCTGATCCATAGGATCAGAGGAAAGCAGGGCTGGAAGGGACCTCCAGAAGGCATCCAGTCCAACCCCCTGCCTGAGACAGGATCATCCCCATCCAAACCATCCTGCACAAATCCATAATGGAAACTCTTTGTACAACTATTGTCAACCCTGGCACAACACAAGACATCAAGGGTTTACAGTTTAAAGTAGACCAAAGAATGACAGTAAATATAAAGTAGAAAAGAGAGTATTGGAAGATAAATACCACAGGGAGAAGATCAGGAGAGATTCTTGCATTTAATACGGATTATGCTAAATGTCCACCATGAAGGATCAGAACTTGCAAGAGTTGTGTTTTTCATAATCAGCTGGTATGTACGTCTGAAAATTGAATTTTTTTTTTCCTGTGGAATATTATTGATGTTACTTAGGCTATGTGTAGCATCTTGATTTTGTTGATCTTGTTTTTCTTAAGGAGATTGTTGTAGTCGGCTCCATTCGTTTCACCTGGAATAGAATTGTCTTTGGACATAAAAGCACCCATCTTTTGGTCCCAGAGTTGTTCATCACCTATTACAATGGAGTCCTAGTTCATGAACGGGCCTTTTAACACGATGATAACACAAATGATAGTAATATTACAATAAATAAACAGATGCTTAAAAGGACTGACTGTTTCAGGCGTACCACCACAGACAAAGCCCTGCATCCGTCCTTACAAACAGGATAACTGCCCGCAGAATTTGTGTTGCAAATCTGCTTCTTCAGACAAACGCATGAATTTGCATGTACATTATTGTGGCTTCCACAATAGTAAAGGTACAGATACAGAAGGTCCTTCAAAATTCATTGCGGACGATTACTATTACTTCTCATTTACATCACAGTGGCAATGCCTAGGATTCCCAGTCCCAGACGCTGTAAAAAAAATTTAAAAAAAAGAAAAGAAAAGATGGTGTCTCTTCCAAAGCACAAATTGTAAAATATTAATGTATTTTCACTTTTCCCTTTCTTCAAAAAAGGAGCCAGACATGTCCCATTGCACTAGCAAAGAAGCACAGTGCAACTACAGTGGTAGATTACTAGCCAGGACTTGGTGAAGACCCTGGATTATAACTCAAACCAGAGTTATAGTTTCTAGCTACAGAAATGGGGTGGTTACCTGTCGTAGTTCCTCTGTGCTCGAAAGGCAAACCCTTCCACTGTAAGTATTTACTATTTTATGCTTAGGGTAATAGTGCTTTTAAGGATATAAGGAGAAATGGTGTTGCCTTTTATACGGCTATTGATCCTGATATTGTTTTGTGCGTAAAAACACGAGAAATCTTTTAGTTTTCCTTAACGTTCACCTTTTCCGAGTAAGTGTTAAGATGAGATGATTTAGATTTGACCGTTTGGGTTAGGGACCTGTTGACTTGATTATGGTGTATAAGTAACTTCCTGGGGAGAAAAGAGCATGTGCTAAATGGGTCTTTAGTCTAGCAGGGGAAAACAGAACAAGGAGCAATGGCTGGAAGCTAAAGCCGGACGAATTCAAATCAGAAATAAGGCACTAATTCCTAACAGCAAAGGTAACTAACCACTGGGGAAGATTTTTTTGCACGATGATAGCAAGATGTCTTTCAGGAAGAAAGTCAAGCACAAGTTACTTGGCTCTATAGAGGGGTAGTGCAATGAAATGTAAGGGTCTGGGATCTATGGGTTAATCTAATGGCCCTGTGAATCTATTGAACACATGTGCAATCACCTCTAGATTTACAGAACAGGAATTTTACCAGCAGCTGTTTCACTGGCGTAGTCGGTGAGCACTGTTTATAAATTAACGAGCCCGTATTCCACATGAAGATATGTTAATAATTATTCTTGAAAGGAGGTCTTGGGAACATAAACATCACCGTCTTGCTGTTATAGGCATTGCGCATTGCAGCAATGGGCCAAATTCTGCTCTGAGTGGCATTTTTACAAATCTTCAATACTTGCATTGACCTCCGTGCGAGTCATCTGAGTTCATGCTATTGTGAACGGCAACAGAATTTGCTCTCTTGAAATGACCAGCGCCACCGCCACAGGGATTTGCTATTTCTCATATGCTTTGTGATTAGATAAAGACTCTAGAAATAGTGCCCTGTGCCTGCAGGCATTTAGCAGGGAATGCTCTTGAGGAGAGCATTGTAATGCATGCTGGGGCGCAGGTATTAAACCCTGCTTTCATGGTGCATTTCTTCCTGTCCGGGACCCTTCCCACGACGACTCCAAAATGCACAAGGAGCACCGGGTGGTACTTCTTTAGGGACTGTGCATCTGGTGATTGCTCTTAGACGTAGAGCTGCATGCAAGTAACCACTGTCTAACCACGTCACTTTGTACTGGGATCCTGTTGCCTTGCTGGAGACCTGATCCGTGTGCGGTTGAATGACTCTCTTTGACTTCAGTTGGCTTTGAAACAGGAACTTCAGGCTTTACCAGTATATGGCCAGGAGACTAGGAGGGAAACTCTGCAATCCATTGTGATTATAGAGTCTGACTAGCCTTGTCCTGCTTTGTAGAAACAGAGAGGTGAATGGACTTGTCCACAGTCACGCAGCAGGACACTGTCCTGCTTCATGTCCTATCCCCAAGATGCACTGTCTCTATGGCTATGATCTCTACAACAGCTGCTGCTTTTCACCTAATTGATGGTGAAGTGATCCTTGTATGCCCCACCAGCTTGCAGGCATTTAAGTTTTGAAAAGTCCTTTGAAGCAGAGATACCCTGTAAATATATGTTGTTACACTCATTTGTAAATTGGCTCTATGCCCTGCTGATCCCAGAGATAACAATATGTTACCTATATGGCAATCCACTCGCTGCCTCTGTGTCTAGAGCAGTAATGGCTGAACCAGATGGCGCAGGAAAGACTGGTATTGTCATCACTATCCTTTTTGGTGGCTGCAGATTCCTGGGACGCCGTACCACAGACGGCTTGGAAGACCTGCTATTCCTGCTTGCTGCTACAGGGAAAACTGATCCTCTCCAATTACTGGTGACACGATACTCTTGCCATGCCCAGCTGTTGCTGACATGATGGCATAAGCACAATTACAGCCAGAGGTGAAATACCTGTGTCCGGTCCTAGTGGGTGATTGCAGTGAAGCCCTGGCTGAGTCGGGTGGAGCGTCAAACCTGAGCCATGCTGCTGCATTTGGGTTTTAGATGAATGAGATGAAGGTTAATATTAACAGCTCCTAGATCAGATCAGCTGATCTGGAGCCTCCTGGTCCTGAAGGAGCCTCGTGCTGTTAGATTTTACGTAGCCTTTTCCCCCCTGTGGGATTCAGAGTTCGAATCTGGATGTCTTTGGGCACTGTGCACACTTCTACCTGCATTGACACCAGCAGGAGTTTCACTTGCAATTCATGTGCACAATATACCCGCAGGCAGTGGTGGCCTTCGGGTTGCTGGGACGCTGAGCAAGAGTCATTTGGGGCCCCTTAGAGGCTTAATTTTGATGGCCTATAAGCAAGTTGGACATTTTTTATTTCAATTTCACTTTGCCTTATCCGTGAGACTTATTCATTTAATTTGAAGAAAGAACAGAGTTGTTAATAACTTTACCCCCCCCCAAATTGTTGCAAAATTTTGGGACCCCCTAAAGTGTGGGGCTCCAGGCAGTCATCCAGTTTGCCCTCCCCTAAGGCTGCTACTGCCCAAGGGGGCTCTTCACTAGGAAGTCAACACATGAAGCTGTTAGAAATATGCCATTTTGGCCAGAAGCCTGCCTGATATAATACATTGTGTTAAGCAGCATATTTCTGGAGCAGCAGTCCAGAGCAATGTGGGAGCCCCTTTCTGTTTGTTCCTTTCTTAGTGTCTCTTACACTGAAAAAAAATCATTTAATGGCTCCGTTTCAGGTCGGGTTTATTCCGATGCTTATGTACAAAGATTTTAGCTTCTTCCCCTTACAGGTCTGTCACCCCAAAGCAAACTGAGATAATGAGACTCAGTGGCTGTCTCACAGCTGCTCGAGTCAATGAGAAAGGCCTTCCCACTTTCTGTGCAGCAGCAGGGAATGAAAGGCACTTCCTCTGGCTCTGCTTTTCTGCCTGCTGGTAGCAATAGTTCAAGAAGTGTGGTGTCTGGATTTTAGCAATGTCCTTGGTTACAGAGGCTTACCTCAGTATTATTTATGTACCTGGAGGTTTTCCTGTAGCTATTATCCAGGGACACTGGCCTTTCTGACATGATGCATCCTTACTAGTGCTCAGCCCGAATCATCCACTGAAGAGGTGAGAAAGGTGTGTTTTTATCTGGCTTCAGGGTAAAGGCTGGTGGACCAGTCGTGAAATTAATTGGGAGCGCTGAGAGTATCCTGTGTTCCCGGTGCTGCTGAGTGCATCTCAGTGTCAGGAGTCCTTTCCGATTCCCTCCCGTTGAGAGGGTTGGGAATAGCAATCCCACAAAGTCCCTGACTCCAGTAAGCGCAACTCTGCTGTTATTGCTGAAGGGCGTCGCAAGCAACAGCAGAGGTACAAGAGGTGTGGGTCCACGTATTTGGCCAGAGCACGCTGCAGCGGTTTATCATTCAGAAAGCTGAGCAGAGAGGGGGCACCTGTACGGGCTAGGACCTTGTGTTAAACATGCTCATATCCAGGAAGCTTTCTTCCAGCCAGTGGTGAGTAAAGGACTACATTGTTCAAGCCATGCTCTTTATTAACCACAGCGACATGGCAACTCCCAGACAAGTCTAGTGTCATGTTGCTGACAATTGCCAGCACCAGGTGCTTCAAAGAAATGTGCAAGAAACCACCTAATGGACAATTGCAGAATAACCTGAATACACTTAACTCCCATTCACACACTGGTTGCCTAATACCGGGAAGCCTGAGGGTTTGTATGTGCATGTACACACACACACACACACACACAAATATATATGATAGATATATTTAAAGGGGCATCTATATAGATAGATAGATAGATAGATAGATCTATCTCTATCTATCTGTTGATCTATGTCTATATCTATCTATATATATCTATCTCTATATATATCTATATATATAGATAGATTGATAGATATTATAGGAGCATCTATATATATCTAGATGCCCCTTTTAAATCTATCTATCTATCTATCTATCTATAGACATCTCTGTCTCTCTCTCTTGCTCTCTCTATATCTATCTATCTATCTAGACACATCTCTCTTGTCCTCTCTATATCGATCTATACAGCTCTGGACCAGTACTCAGGCAATCTAGGTTGCATTCCTGGCTCAGCTGCTAACCTGTTGGGTCACCTGGCCCAAGTCAGTGTACCTTTCTGCTCCTCAGTTTCCCCTTCTGTAAAATGGACATAATGATACTGACCTCCTTTATAAAGTGCTTTGAGATCTTCTGGTACAAATGCTTTGAGAGCAGGATATTATTAACTTAAAAGTCACACCTGTATCTGAAAGGCTTCCTGTACTCTTACAAGCAAACCAAAAGATGGCTAAAAGTTAAAAGATTTAAACCATTTTCTTTCTCAGTGGGTTTACTCTGTGCATTTGGCACTGCTCCACATATAGTCATTGTCAGTGTTCCCCTGGATAAAAAATGTGATCATAAATACGCCCCCCCCAAAAAAAAAATAAACAAAACCCTGCCATGGTAAGGTACACTACTGGAACAACTTAATAATAATAATAATAATAATAATAATATGGTGTAACTATTAAATAATGTAAATGATGTAAGAGACAGAGAAGTAGAAACAAACTCCTTGCACACTGCATCTTCCTGCAACTACTCAGAAAGTTGTCATCTGTGGTTAGTTTGCCTGCTGTGTGCTAGGAAACAAGTGACAGCTACAGACTCGCGATGGTTGTCTACACCACATGTTATTTGAAGGTCACCTTTCAGTTCTTCCATGCCAGTCAACTGTAGCTAAACAAATTCTGTTGCGATTTGCTTGAGAGTTTTTCTTCTTCTTTTTTTTTTTTTTTTTTTTTTTAACTACATGACAACTTACGAAACTTTGTGGTTTGCTTGTTATTAATGTGAGTACTGAAAAATGATAATAAGCCTAATGCATGTGACAAAATGTTCTCTGTTCTGGTTCCCAGTGCCCTCTGTTGTCAGCTGCTGTGGCTGCTTGTTGTGTGTAACCACTCCTAGCTTGCAGAATACCTTGGTTTCCGTTCTCAGACCTGTTGGATCTCTTACTGTAGCTGTTTTGCTTCACAGTACAGAGGGGTCAAGAAAGTCGTAGGAGTTGATCAAATGCAGCTTCCAAAAGAGAGACCTTCCCCGTTCTAGCTACCACTGAGGTTGTGTAGGTGTCTGGATGTGTCATAAGGTGTGAAACAGAAGGCAAGGAGAAAACCTAAATAAAGTCCCTAAGGGTACATTAGGGCAAATGTATAGGGAAGTATATTCTGGCTGAAAATACCCTCAAAGTGGGGATCCCTGCAAACTGGATTTTCTACCTTTTCTTCACTTGTGTTTCGTAAGCTTGTACATCTCTTACACACACATGTGTGCACGCGCACGCACACACACACACACACACACACACACACACACACACACACACACACCCCCAATCTGATAAAAGATCAGGGCAGGAAGCTTCATGTTATGATCCAATGCGAGTGCTTGGCACCTGGGTCTGTGCATTAGGTTACCTTAGGCTGAAGAGAGGCATATTCATAAAGTACTCTGCCCGCACTGATTCTGCACTTATCTGGGTGTCTGGGACATAGCCCTTGGCTTTTTTGTGCAGAGATGTTCCCTGTTGTTGTGTCACTTATGGGAAAATGTCTTAAGGCCTTGTGGGAAAGGTGTTTGAGGGCCAGTGTAACTTAAGTAACCCTCTCTACTGCATCCTCCCTGGAAACAGGACAGTTTATGACTTGGGCTTGAACCCTTCCTTCCAGCTGGCCAGCAGGAACAGGCTCAAAATCCAAATAAGCAAGTGCTTATTGAGAATACAGATGGGGGAGCTAGGAAACCCCAGGCAGGAGCACAGAGTACCCCAGGGTAAGGAGGTGGTGCAAGCATACCTTTAAGTGATATTTTCCTGCTTTGTATTCTACCCTCACCACCCCCAAGCCCTTCAGTCTCTTCACCTGCGTGAAGAAAACTGCACCTCCAGAACCTGTTGATTCCTGGCAAATGCAGTATAAAAGGAAACCACCGCTACTACAATTGGTTTGAACATGCTTCAATTTAAAGGGAACATTTCACTGTAGGGCACTTGATCAGATGCTTGAAGATAAGCCAGAGCTGGAGTATCTCACTAGATAATTGTCCCCCGTTTTTGTATACACAAAGGTCTACCGAATGATCAGGAAGAAAATGAGAATGCATCCTTCCCTTCTGAATGAAAACAGGACCCATTCCTGAGCTTGGTGTTGGGGGACACAGTGTGCTGTATGTCATAAAAAACAGAAGCTGAAAGTCCTCTGTGCCCTATCGTCCCTCAATATCCCATGGCACGATTCACAAAAATCAGGGTAAATCCCCAGTACCTACAGCAGGCCACAGCAAATGATTATGTGATTTCGAGGTGCTACAGCAGTGTCCCTTAACCTCCTCCGACCTGTTAAGTGTTGTTAACAACTGTTGGGCTCCACCACAGCGAAGTCTGCACGCTCATGGTGGTGGGGAGGTGATTCTCCCACTTTATAATGGGTTGTGGCATCCTGGTGCTGCATCCCTGGAAACTACCCATTCCTGTATTGCAGCCGAAACATGGGACATCTCACCGTACCAGAATGCATCGCTCTGCGCCGCCATAAATACCAAACACGTAACCTCCCGTTTCAGTGATGTCTAACATCCTGTGTTCAAGGATCTCTCTGTTTCATCTGAAAAAGATACTATAATTACTGTTGCTATTAGCTGTAAGGCTAAACTTTACCCTAGCTGTACCTGTTTTAACTCTCCTTAGCAGGGCTTGAATATAGACTCATAGACCCATAGAGATGGAAGGGACCTCATGTGTCAGCTAGTCCAATCTCTGGCCCAAATGCAGAAGGCACCGTGCCTAATATTGAATATATAATTTCAGGGAGAGGGGAGCGGTGTGGGTGGCGTGTGCATGTGTCGCTTCTATATTCCTCGGCTTATACCTCCCAGACGGGCCCGATGCATTCAGTTATCTCACAGTAGGTGTGGCCTCTTCCTGATTTCTACGTATTTTATGATTAATAACACAATGTTGCGGGAGGTAAAGATTAAGACAATGTGTCAGCCTGGAGTCCAATTGTTCTCTCTACTGTGATTGCAAGGAATGGAGCATCATGTAGGACATGCCCCACTAGCCTTAATAGATAATGCCCATTGAATGCAGCAAAGAAAGGGGGAGAAATACCTAAGAAATAAAGCCAAGATCATTATCAGCAGACAATGTCTTTTCCGCTAGTGTAAGAGTAATGCTGTAGGCATGATGGTCCAGAAATTGCACAAGAGGCAATGATTTCTTATGGTGGTCCTCGCACAGCGGCCACCCCAACCCTCCCATGCATAAGCATAAGGAGCCAAATTCCACCTTTTGTAGCCCTATTACATTTAATGAGGTTACAGCAGATGTAGATCACTGTAGAATATGAGCCCTGGTATCATTTACACGCTCATGCAATACCGGTGGCATCAAAGCAGCTTTCTTCTGTTCTTCCACGCTCCCAGACTCCTAGTAAAATAGACGTGTCAAAAGGAAGCAATTCCCAGTGTTGATAATCCTCAGAGGAAGGATGGGTGGCTCGCTATACACTTTCAAACCCCCCTCTTGAAAGTCCAGGAGCAGTTCCCTTCCTGCGAAAAGCCAAGTCAGTAGGGAACTGGAAAGTTTGTCGGGCAGACTCTGCATGCTGCCAGGCATATTTTACGCTGGACTGAATAGCCATATGCAATGCATGCTAAATACATATTGGAAATTAATACAGATGTTACAGTGAAGAACTACTGGTCCATTGCATCCCTGCCTTGGTAATTAGAAAGGAAATGACCTCACTGATGGCAACACTAAATTAGGTATGTGAAATATTCAGTAGGAACTGTTGTGCATATTGCAGAAGGATGGTCTGGCTAACCTGAAAGGTCCTGTCCAAATGTAATATTTATGACTCAATGACTGGAAGATTTCAAGACACTAATGAGTGAGGGTGACACAGATACCAAAAGCCAGTGAATTGCAAAGGCATCTGTATATGTCTCCCTGTGAGAAAGAGGAAAGGAGCATAGTACGTCTATTTATCTTTTCATTTTTGACCACTTCATCTGCTCCCTGCCCATTAATCCACTAGACATCCCAAAGCCCTGCACAGCTCAGACAGATGCAATTAAGAGAGAGGAGCTTCATCCAAATTTGGAAATTTCCTCTCACCCTTACATTATTTACCTGTCCAAGGCTCAGTGTGATCAATAGTCCATCTTGGATCGGTGACATCTTTCTTATACATAAAAATGTCACGGATCTAAAGGTGTTTAATGGATCACAGGGCTAGAAATAGGGACTTCAAGCCCACGAGAAGAGGAGAGTCTTAAGTTTCCTAATGGGAGACACACACTGAAGCATGTGTCTAGTCCTGAAATATATTGACATTTTTATTCACAGAAAAGTTACTGGAGGGCACTGCTGGAGTCGTCATACATTTTACATTCATTTTCCTCCCTGTGTGAGCCAAATGGTGGTGGAAATGTGGTCACTGAGAAACCTGCTTTTTCAGGGATACCAGAAAAACCTATATATGACCCTCTAAGGGATTCTTAACATAGTTCATCTGTAACACAGTTGAGATGCCCTGAATACCTGGTGTTGTATGATTAAGCTGGGTCCACAGCGTGCATTTGCAATGACTTAAAGAACTCATCTGGGGCTTCACCCCTCATGAATTTGTCCCAGGATTGCAGGAAACATCACCTTGCCAATGTGGTCAATGCAGCAAGGGTCCCATGGAGGATAAAAAAAGTGTGTGATGATGTAATTAAAACCTGTGTTATAATGCACAGGCAGCCTCAACAGTGGCACTGCCTGACTCTTGAGGTTTCTAATTTGGTTCTTTGAGCATCATTTTTTTTATTATGCATTTTGGTTGTATAATTATTACCCAAGACAGAAATTAAATCAGATCTGATTATTTAAAAAAATTGCACATACGTGTCTGTATGTTTGTTCATAGATGTAGGCATCTAAAATGTTAAATAATCTTATTTGGTCTATTCATTATATGATGTGACTGTGACTATCCAAGAGCTCTTGGATATTGCTCTCTCCAACAATATGGGCAATTGAATTCTCCTCCCTTATAGGATTTTTCCTTTTTTGGCCGAGACTGAGAGCACTGAGCTTCCTCAACAACCGTCAGGAGAGTGTGCCTCAAAGGGCACCTATACATGTGATGGACCTCTGCTCCAACATCGGAGCAGACTCAATTGAATCTGCTGCAAGTCTGCTGGAGCATACTAATTAGTGCGCCCCAGCAGTCTCCACGTCACATGTCTTCAGCATCCCCACGTTTCAAAACGGTGGTGGGGGTGCTTTAACTAAAGCTTGGTCAATGGGCTTTAGTTAAAGTGCCCTAGCCACCATTTGATGCAGGGGATGCTGAATACACCTGACACTGCGGGCACTTTAGTTAGAGTGGTCCCCTCCCTCCACTCCGGAGCACATGTATAGATGCCCAAAGGTATTATCATAGTGTTCACTAGACCTGACCAAGATTTGGCTAGGCTATGCCAGACACTGTAGATAGCCACATTAAGAGACAGTCCCCATCTAAGGAGTTTACAGATCAATAGAGCAGGCAAAGGATGGGAAAACTGCTCAGATGAGGTACTTTCGTAAGTGCTCAGCATCTACCGAGATCTTTGCTGTCCATGAAAATGGCTCTCTGTTGAGCACTTTTGGAAATCTGTCCCTATACGTTCATGGGCCTAAATAGAAGCTGAGCAATTTTCAAGCTTTGGCCAACAGAGATCAAGTGTTACCCCTGAGGTCACAGAGGGTGTCCATGGCAGAGCCAAGAATTGAATCTATGTCTTTGGCATTCCTTTCTAATGTCTTAGCCAGAAGGCCTTCTTTCCTCCAGATGACTTTATCTCCTTTTTTGGATCTGATTTTCGAGTGCCCTGAGAACCATCAATGCAGTGCTAACTGTCCATTTAGCATTTCACTTGGGTCCTTTCAGATTAGGGATGACCATTGTTTAGATCAAGACAAACACTTCTCTGTAACTAAGTGTCTATCCATAGATGCTTTCCTTTGGGTGGAAGTACAGTGCCTGAAATACAAGGCGTCAAAGATTCGGGATTGAAAGTGCTGTGGAAGTAGAATGGAAAAAAAGGAAAATGGAAATAAACACATTTTCAAGAAACATTTGGATGCCTGTCTTGCTGGGATCCTTTTTTCCAGCGGACTCCCTCCTCATTGGCAGGGAGCTGGACCCGATGATCTTGCAAGGTCCCTTCCAGCCCTAATGTCGATAAAATCTATGAAATTGCAAGGAGTTTGGTCATATTGGCTCAGCATACAAAGACCCTACTCTGTTTTCAGATAGGTCCAAAGGGCTGCCCTCTGATACCTGGAAGAAAAGCTAATCCCTAGGATCGTTAGATTCACAATCCTGCCTTGTGATCTTTTTAAATCTCTCTCTGAACACACAGTGAGAGGGTCCTGGGGGGACTGTCTGAATGCTTTGCTCTAAGAACTCCTGGTTCAAAAGAAAGCACAGCATTGGGAAGTGTCCATGAAGAAGCAACTGTCTGAAGGTTTGGCTTATGAAAGATTAACTCAAATGACACAGCTACTCCCTTTTGGCAACGGTTCCATTTCAGGGCTCGTGTTTTAAATGCACACTGCTTAATTATTTATGCAGAAAGAGCCACGTTTTCTGCGTTGGTAACTTTTGCCGTGGTGCTAACCTTTCATTTCACACCGGTGAAAGCATGCTGCCTTGTGTACAAAATAGCAGCTAAGTGTTCCTTGGGGAATGGCTATAGCAAGCAAGTAGGTCCTTTTTAAAAGTGTGGAGATGATTTTGCTTGGACAAAGACAGTGCCTCTAAAGGCACAAAATAATGGATTCAGCGCTGACACAGCTCTGGATGAACTATTTCCCTGTGCTGCTGCTGCTTTATTTTCTCTTTCTTTTTTTTTAACTTGTTTGTTTATTTGGGTTGAAAGTTTTAGGCCCAACGTCAGTCTTTTGTTCTGTGTTTGTACAGTACCTAGCACCGTGCTTTTGGGTTGGGCCTCTGTGTAGTAGAATAATAAATAATTAATAATAAATATATCAATAATAAATAATATAATCAGTTCAATAGAATAATAAATAATTATACCAAGGAAGCACAGGACTGGAGGTCTGGGATTTTAACCCAGTTCTGTGACTGCCATGCCATGTCTGAGGGCAAAGCACTTGATTTCTCTATTTGCTAGGCTTAGGACAAATATTACACATAAACTGGTTTAAGTGATCAGAAACTGGTTTAAACCTGTAACAGAACAGGTTTTCAGTGCACATAAACCAGTTTGAAAATGGCTGAAACCAGCTTGAGATAAACTTGGTTGAATGTAGTATCAGACTTAACTGATTTGGCTCAAACTGGCTTATGCAATGTCTGTCCCATTCACCTTCCTGTCTGAAGTTAAATTAGACTCCCCCTAACATCCCAGCATGCTCATTGGTCTGGGTGGGACTCTTGGCTCCACAGCAGGGCTGGCCCCTCCCCTCTGCTCCCTGGCTGCAGCTCTGGCAGAGACTACAGGTACAGGGGGTCTGCCTGGCTTCCTCCTGCTCCCTCCCCCCACCCCGCACTCCCTGATCAAGCAGGGATCTGCCCTCCCCTCTGCCTTATACAGACACCTCAGCATTAGCTGGCAGACCACATGCTGGCGACAGTGCGTGCTGTGGAAGATGGGACAAAGGCAGACAGGGCTGTGTAGACTTAGGGCTTTTTAAGCTAATCAACAGGTAGCTGGTAACCTCCCTCTGTTCCTTCCTTGGAAAAAAAAATGTTTAAAAAGAGCTTGAACTAGTGAGAGAAGCTTCTGTTTTCTTAATGGGGTGATAAACACTGTGCTATCAACTCCCTGCTGGGCTGCTGGGGGGAAGGGGACCCCTCCCTAATCAGAGCCTCCTGCGGGGCCTGGTTACACCCCCTTCAGCTCAGCACTGTGCAAGGGAAGGGAAGGCTGCTCTAGCGCCCCCCTGGCTTCTAGCCTGAGCCACTACAGGCATGTGCCTGCATTTCTTCAGTGCAGAGAGGATGTCTGTGTGTTACAAACTGGTTCAGCCTAGCCAGGTTAGACTATCCTGCAAAGATTGAATCCATTCAGGATCAGGCTTTTTGAATGTCTGTCCCTAGCTCTAATGTGTTGAAGAACTGGTCCATTGATTGGAGTAGTTTAAAAAGACCCTAGAAGCTTAGCCAAGCAGATTAAGAGAAGAAAACTGGAGGTGGTATGAGTGTTTTGCTTGCACCTGTATTTTAGTGAATATGAAAAGGCAGCTTTTGCTCAAACAGGCACTGGTAGGGGTAGGTTCTGATACAGATTCATATTAGATTTGAGATTAGAGCCAGGTTTTCCACTCGGGGTAGCATTTTTAATTCAGTAGAGCTCTGCTCATTTTTGCCAATTGCAAATTAGCCCATTACCTTTCCACCTTTCCTTTTAAATCCAATACACTCCAGTTTACAACTGAGACTATCTAAGCCTTATCAAGCAATTACACATGTGTTTGAATATAAAAACTGGTTTGAGAGACAACAGAATTGAAGCCTTAAATGTTTAATTGCATCTCCATCGGGGGTGGGGATCGGAGCTTATAGATTGAGTCCAGTTTGATCCAACTAAGTGTATATTGAAATCAAACGTTGCCTCTTCACTATCTCCAAAGCAATCTGGAGAATGTAGGCAAGTTTTCTCCAAGGGAGATGTCATGCCCTGTTGCGAAATAACTCTTGATTTTCCAAAACACTCTAGCAGCTCAGTCTTTCCCATACATGGAGTCCCCACTCTCCAGCATGCCAGCAGCAACGATACCCTCTTTGTATATAGTTCCAGTGCATATTTTTGACAAGAAAATGGGATTAGACATTTTGAAAGCAGTGGTGTTTATTCCGGCAGAAATCCATCCAAGACAAGTGAACCGTCAACACCTTCTTCTCCATAAACAACTGTCAGGGATTTGATTAAATAAGGCCTGTGTGTGTGCGCGTGCATGTGTGTGCATGTGTGTGTGTTTGTTTAATTACTCTAAGAGTCAGCCTGTATCCTTAGTAACCCCCATGTTTTCATTTGAATTAGGCTCTGGTGTTTCAGTTACACTCCCTAAGTTACACGGCTGATTCGAACATGAGATTGTTAGGCATTATGCTAGCCCTATTTGCTGCCACTCTCCTGGAGCGTGGGTAGACTTTCTGAATAGACACCTACGACCTCTCTTGTTTATTGTGGAGAGGTTTGTGTAGCTCTTGTTTATTCTTCTTCCACTCCCACTCTCTCTGCCATGACCTCCACTGAGAAAAAACACCAGCGAGAGCTTGTGCTTCCATGGATCTACGCACGGCAGTGCTTTTCTGCTCGCCTTGCACTGCAAACAGTATTGCAACACTGGGCTTTGAGGATCTGGGCTGACTGCTAGTTTGTACCCGGTTGGCAGGGAAAAATGTGGTTACCCTGAGCCTTTCCTTTTGCCCACCGAGGAAGAGAGCTGCCTCCTGAGGTTGCGCTGTTTGCCCGTCAGGAAGGGGTAGTTCTATAATGGACCTTGCTGGTTGTTTGTTGGCAAGGGGTACTGGTTCCTGAGTAATTGTATGTGCCCAATAAAAGGTGTATTCTGGTGGTGTTTGTAATAAAAAAATAGATTACTGTTGTTTAAATCAAATGTCAGGGTCAAAGGCAAACCAGGTCCCCTGACTTTCTTGGAAGGGGAGTTCTTATCCAGTCCATCTTTTATTATTATACAGAGGTTCCGACTAAGAGAAGAAGCAGACAGGCTCTAATGTTAAAGCTATTCGTTTCCCCTGGACAAGAGGGGAGTTTTATGTGCTGCCTTTTCGTTTAATTTACCTTTTTTTTTCCCCCGTCTCTGCTTTATATGGAACAATGCAGTCACCCTTCCTTCAGCTCAAGCAAGCAAACAGAACGCCTTTGAGTAACTGTAGCAATTAGAGACCACAAACAAGACTTGGGCTAGGGACAGACGTTACACATAAATCGGGATCAGTAATCGGAAACTGGTTCAAATCAGCAACACAACTGAAGTTCAGTGCACATAAGCCACTTTCAAAAGGACCAAAACCAGTTTAAGTTCAATCTGAATGGATGTAGTATCAGACCTAACTGATTTAAGTTAAATCAGTTTATTGAACTTCTGCCCCAAATCCTCTCCAGATTCAACTTAATTTACAGTCCCCCAGCATCCCAGGATGCTTTGCACCTTCCCTGCAAACCCCACCTGGCAAAGTGGATGAGCTAAGTTTGGCCCAAGCTGTCTGCTCCAGATGAGCAGGGAGGCATGTTCTAGCGCCCTCCAGCTTCTGGCCTGGGCCACTGCAGGCAGGTGGCTGCATTTCCAGAATCAAAAGTGAATGTCTGTTCACTTGCTTATGAATTCAATCTGTGCAGTTTAGACTAACCTGCAAAAATTGAATTGATTCAGCCTCATGCTTTTTGAGTGTCTGTACTTAGCCTTAGGCACTGTCTTGCCAGGTGCTCTACAGACACAAATGAAGGCTAGATACAGACAGTCAAAAAGCCTGCGGCTAAATCAATCCAGTGTTTGCAGGTTAGTCTAAAGTGCACAAATTAAATTGAAACAGAAGTGAACAGACATTTACCTTTGATTTAGGAAATGCAACCATGTGCCTGTAGCGGCTGATGCCAGAAGCCAGGGGGCACTACAGCACAGCTCTCTGGCTGTGTATTCACTTCTTCTTCCTGCTGCCCCTGAGGTCTCTGGGATTTGCAGTCCAGAATTACAGCAGCAGGATTCTGCAGGGTTGCTCATCGCTTCTTCTTCCTGCTTCCAGGTACCTCTGGGATTTGTAGTCCACAGTTGCAGCCAGGAGTAAGTTTGAGCAGGGGAAGGGGTGTTTAACCCCCCTCCCTGGCCCCAGCCCCCAGCTGGGGTTTGCCTGGGGGGGAAGCCCCCTCCTTGTAGACTGGGCTGCATCCCCAGCTGGGCTTCTGCCCCACTCCTCCTTGTCAGCCAGCCCTCACTGCTCCAGCTAGGGAGCATAGGGCGGGGCCAGGCCAGACAGCCCAGCCCAGGGCTACAAAGCATGCTGGGATGCTGGGGGACTGTGATTTAACTTGAACCAGGAAGGGGTCTAGGGCAGAAGTTTCATAAACCAGTTTGGCCCAAATCAGTTCAGTCTGATACTACATTCAACCAGGTTTATCTTAAACTAGTTTCTACCATTTTGCAACTGGTTAATGTGCTCTGAACTTCTGTTCTGTTGCAGGTGTAAACCAGTTTCTGATCACTTAAATCAGTTTAGGTGTAACTTCTGTCCCTAGCCCAGGAGACAAGCCCTCCCCATAATAATATACAATCCAAACACACAAAGGCTTGTGCAGAAGGCAGAGCCACAAGTTCATCTCAAGTTCCCTGGCCCCCGGGCCAGTGCTCTAGCTAATAGAGCATGCCTCTTTAAAAAGAAAAATAGCCTGTCCAAGAAAATAAGCAAAAGGATTCAAAAATACAAGAGAAAACGTATTGGTGTCATCTGGGTAATTTTGCCACATGACACTCTCAGAACGGAGGACATCGTCTCGGAAGTCACGCAAACTGGATCAAACAGAGCAGATCCCACCACCCGCTCCCAGCCAAAGCAACTGAATAATGCACTCATCCTCAGGGACATGACTTGTGGGCACCAAGATAAAGCTTCCAAATGTACAACTACCGAATGTGGTAGTGCCCCGGTAGAAATAATTTGCAAGAAAAGCTGCTGCAAAAGACTCCCAGAGGCAATTGATGGCACTGCCATTTGGTTAACTTATACGAGGTTTAGTTAGATTCTCCCTGTGGTCAGTTATGATACTTTGTGGTTAACATCAGCATGTACACGGCTCTAGGTTGTAATAATAAGTGGACCTCAAATGGCTGAAGTGAAGTTTGGATAAGGACCCAGAAGCTTATCAGAGCCCTGTGACCTTGGGCCTCGGGGAACAGCTTTCCTTGCGTGGCTTCTGTTTTCTCCTGCCTCCGTATGGTTCAGCGGCATCAGAGCAGTCACTTTCACTTGGTTGGTTTGTTCGTTATTTTGTGATGTCTTGACAGTTCAATATACGAAGTACAAGATATTTTTTGAACACATATTGGGAGAGCTGACATCCTAACAGCACATGCAAAGATGGGTTAATCAAGCATTTCTACGCCTCAAAAGGAGGTTGGGTTTCAATTTTTATTGCTAGTTGTGCTCCGTTTTTTATTTCGGTTCCCCCGTTCCTGGCTAAAAATGGATTATGGACATCAGATGTCAGTCTGGTATATGTTTGATTCTTGGTTGTGGTTGTGTCTAATTAAAAAGTATCAGAGAGGCTTTTGGTCAAAGACACTTCCAGTTGAGACTGCTGTGAGATTTGAATTTGGTGCTTCAGTGGTTAAAAATGTCCGTACGAATGGCAAAGTGGCAGCAGGCAAACCTGGAAAGATTCATTATTTGAGCCCTCTTCAAACATGTATATACCGATCTGAAAGACCGTCCAAACTATTTGGGCCTTCAAAAATGTGGCTGGAAATTTTACAATTGGAGGCTTTGTCAGAAAACACATGGTCCTTCTAGCTTCCAGCAGGGTTCGAAGTGCTTTAGGAACGACCTGTTTTTTGTAGATGAATATTTTGGTCCTTATGATTGTGGTCTGAAGTTGGAGGCGAGGCCTGGATGAGAAGAGAATGAGACTAATGAGCATCTCCGTGTCCGCATTTTGATTTGAGGAAGGAGCAAGCAGCAAGGGGCCCATATTGATCACTTCCTGGAGAATTGGGAAGGTTTGATTTTGCTCCTCAGGGCTATCCGTCACGTTCCCTACCTGAAAACCTACTTTCTGTACGGCACCGGCTGCAAGTGCAAAGGCTTTGTTTTATTCGCAGTCCTTTTCCTGTCTAGCTAACAGTAAAACCCTTCTTGTGAGTAGTCAGACAGCACTGCTGAGCTACAGCCTCTGTCTGAAGTGTCCCCTTCTCTTCAAACTGAAGCAACACGACAAGTCTGTAAGGGAAGGGAATCTAATTATATGGCACATGTTCTAATTTAAGTTACTGTAGGTTGCTTGGAGTTTGAGTAGCAGAAACATTAGGTCACTCACTTGCCAGCGACTGTGTCCTTTAGTTGATGAGAAATGGATACACTCACTGGATGGCTTTCTCCAGAATAATTGGCTGGAGAGTGGAAGACTCAGCTGACTGCGTGCGTGTGTAAATTTGGTAAAGAAATGTATCTTCAAGTAAAAAACTTACACATAGCCATGGTGAATGAGTGCAAAAATAAACTCTATTGACTGCAAACAGCAGTGTATTAATATCATTAGCATCTCTGTCTATCAGCTGAAAGTAAGATCATGACTGACTTTTGCAAAATAAAAATCTCCATCCCTATTGGCACCAAAGGAGCCTTGCTGGTAGATATACCAGACTAGCAACCAAATGACAATAGGTAGGGATCTCTGCCCTCACTACAAGATTCATCCATTTAGGTTAAGGTTAGACTTTCATCCTTTTGATGGAGCAGGGAGGGGATGGTGGACTTTTGAACTGGTAGTAATAACCATTCAGGATGTGTAGTGTAGTGTCAAGAGTGAGCTTCTGCATCCTTTGTGTCAGTATAACTATCAAGGAATTTGGGGTCTGTAGAGAGTCTGGTACAAGCCTACGTCTTTCTGTTGATCTCGCTGGGCTTGGATCAGCTTCAAAGTGTGTTGTGTTTAGGAAACCTGTAGTTCCCCTTGAGAGATGTACAGAAACTATTCTCAGAGCTGATGAAAAATCATTTTGTTTACTAGTTCATAGAAATTGTGGGTTTTTTTCCTCCCTCTACACAGAAGAAAGGGGTCATCTTTGTAGCAAAAGTCTCGTTTCATCCACAGCCAGCACAACAGCACATTAATCACAGAAGAAAGCATGCACACATACATGCATACACGTATGCACGCTATGGACATGTCTCTGCAAGCAGGAAGGTGTGTTTCCACGGGGACAAATAGCAGTGCCACGTACCTGTGCCACTGCTACTTGTCCTTGGGCATGTCCCTGCATGCGTGGCAAGTTGTCTCAGGTGGGGTAGGGGAGGCTGGGGTCAGCCCCAGCAGCCTTACTTGGGCTCCTGGGGGCCTCCCGGGGTTGCAATGATGGTGACCCGGGTGCACGGATCCTGGCTGGTAACTGCAGTGTGGCTCTGGCCTGCCAGGCTCCAGTTTCAGGCAGCGCATGCTGCAGCCATGTGTGCCACCCCGCTTTTTATTCCGTGTTTTTTTTAGATATCAGGATTTCCCAGTATCTAATGTTGCCACTGAGCTACAAATATGCAGTGTAGCGAGAGGTCCACACGTGCCATGTGCATTTTGTGGCATCTCAAAAGGCTTTGAGGTGCCACAAACTGTA
>NW_005843418.1:51696-55844 GCF_000455745.1 Alligator sinensis | reverse complement strand
ATTCCTTCTCACGTGAACATGGCCTATGTAAGTATTCAGTAAGTGGAATTGTTAGTACTTTCACCATAAAAAAGCCTTTTGGAAATGATTTGCATATACGCCACAGAAAGAGTAAACATTTACAAGTTAAACTGATGGGTCATGGGAATTTTTGGGGCATTCCCATTCCCCTAAGGATTATATGGTTGTATTCAATGCACTCACCAGCTGTAAGTGGGTGGAAACCTTACCTTACCATCACTGTGGCTTGATATCCAGAGGTTTATTCATTTGAGACAGGCCCTGTCCGGTATGCAGGATGCCATATGCTCCAAGCACATCGTACACTCAGAAGACCTAAATTTTATTCCTGGCTCTGCCACTGACTTGCTGACCTCGGGCAAATCCCTTTCTCTCTTTCTCTGCCTGTGTTTTCCTCTGTAAAACGGAGGGTAATAGTGCGTCCCTCCTATGTAAAACACATTGAGAGCTCTAACGAATAACTGTATATGCCATACATAGAAATTGGAAGGGAAAATCTGTGTATCCCATTTCTGTTCCTTGTTTGTCCTCTAGTTTATACCCCTAACTTTAGGGTATAAAGAGGTATCTGGCTGAATTACTACTATCTAGTTAAGCCTCTTCAAAATATAAGGGACATCAGCGATTCCTTATGGAGAGGACATCGCTGCGTGTAAGGCACTGCCAGCAGTAACGTGGACTTCTTTTTAACTCTTTTAGTTCCTCCAAAAACTTGTCATCTCTGGAAAAATGAACTAGCATCAGTTGCATTTCTGCTTGCCCCACATAACTATGGTAGTCCCCAGGATACACTGTATTACTTATATCTATACCAACCTTCATCTCTATGTACTAAAAGAAATAGTGAAATAAATCCAGGGACCTGGGGGGGGGCTTTGGGGACCCAGAGCTCTTCAATATCTGTAGCAAGCCAACGAATCTGCAACTGCAGAATTACAAGTGCTGTGCGCAGAACTAAAATCTTTGGCACTTAGAACTGCAAATTTTCTGGCTTTGCCCTTTCCATGGTATTCCATTGGGCCTACCTGTCGCAACTGTTGAAAAGGTCGTGTGTATTGAGGGTGATGAATTTTCAGTGGTTTCAGAAAGTGTTTCTGTCTGGATGCTGTATATATATGTTCTTGAGAGAATGCTTTAAAGGGAGAACATGCAGTAAAACCAGCACGTTGTAATGGAAAACAGCTTTCTAATGCATTTTTACTATGCCAAGACCCAAATAAAGGAAGAATTACTTTGTTTAAAATAGCTTGCTTGCTTATCGGTGTTTGAGTTCAAGCAGTCATTGCGTAGTTTTTACACCAGTAGTCTACGAATAGTCCTGAGCCTCGACAGTTGAAATGCCAGAGTGCAGTATTGTCCAGGGTTTTGCTGTGGTCTTTTTCCATGAGAGAGAAGGTCAGCTGTGAAGTTGGGATGCAGACCTGAACTCCTGCAGAGTTGAGGGAGTTGTTTGAATCTGGAAATCTGGTTTGACGCCATTTTGACAATATGCATAGCGGCACAGAAATTCAAACAGGGCAATCCAAATTTTTGCTCTACAGGAGATTTAGAATTTCTTCAAGAAGCCCGTCTTTAAATAAAACAATAGGGTTCCCCCATGTCTCATGTTTGGATCAATGAGTGTTTTGTTTTGTTCGCACATTAAATTTAGTACTTGCAAAACCAAGTGTTAAATATATGCACAGTAGGCTGCCCTACTGTGCATTAGTGCAATCACATGCTTTTTTATGACAGTTCATGCACAGCGGACTAATATTACTGCGCTTTAGCCTAATAGCATGGGTTTTGCCATGGTGCTGTAATATGCAGTCCATCAGTCTACTACGCATCAAGCATCTCATGTAGATGTGCCCAAGATACTGTGTTTTGATACCACAGCAATAGCATCATAGTGAATGGTAAATGGATTAGATAAAATACTTTCGGTGTAGACAGTGAAATGGAGTAGACACATATCCTATATGTATTATGAAGGTTGGCATCTATTTCAGTGACTGTCACCTGAATGGTCATCATACTTTAATAGATATATGAAATCTAACTCAGGTAGAAAACTGAAATCCCACCAGGATTAAATCAACCCTTTGCCCCTCTGAAACACATATGTTGAGTTTCCTCAAGCATATTAGATCTTCAAATGGGATTTTAACTTGTGAGACCATTTAAATCCTTCTTTGATACTAAAGAGTCCATTGAAGTCTTTTTAAGGGTGCAAGTGGCAAGTCTACTGAACCGGGCTAAGACTTTCCTCCCCTCTCCCACCCATTCCTTGAGAGCATTGTTTGTCAACAGGTCATCCTCCATCACTCCAGAAAGAAGTGCTTCATGCCATAAGCATCCTGAAATATAGGGTGTAAGTTATCTAGCTGGTGTAAATTGATGCAGTTGTATTGTAGTTGATGAAGCTACACCAACACGTAGAAGTAGAGAATATAGACTATAGCTTATTGTTAGCATGTTAACAAATATGAATGTGGCTAAAACTGCCAGGGGAGGGGCAAAATTGTCTGCATGAGTACAAGGTTGAGGTGCAACTAGGGATGGAAACCTAATCCAAGAAGTAAATCTCCAAACACTGATTTACGGGCACCCAAGGAGTGTCATTCGAAGGTAGTGAGTTATAACGGTATCAGCTGCTCCACACTAGCTGCTCACATGCATGCTCTTATCCCATGGTGGAAAACGGAGGGCCCAGCTACTGCAGCTTTCACTTAGTGTTGGGGAAACACACGCACACAGCCAGTTAGTGCAGTTAATTCTTGGTCCAGGTCCAATAACTGAGCTTGTGTCAGAGCATTTTTAATAGAAAACAAATCCAGTCTTGATTTTAAAACGTTCAGCAATGAGACTTCACTACCTTTGTTAAACCGTTCCAAACCTTAAATTGGTGTGTCTTAATTGAAATTACATTTGTCTAGTTTAACTTCTAGCTATTGAATCTTTTGATAAGTAGACAACTAGACTAAAGACAGTTAACCAAATTCCTCATAGTGGTACATGCAGACTGCCATCAAGTCACCCGTATCACTGGTCTTTGATAAACAGAGGGATACTCTTCATAGCTGAACTCCCTCATCCTATTGGTGCTTTAATGGATCTCTCTTTCTTGATTTTAAATACCTCCTGAAAACACAGAAACACAGGGATGTATTTGGTAGGCGTGTTGGTCTGAGACAAAAAGAAATGTGAAACTTTAGGACTCTTGGTTCAGAGATGATTACTTTTATTAGACTAACTCAAAAATCATAGACATATAAATATATTTATATGTATAAAACATTATTATATTATATTATTATACATTATTATTATTACATTATTATATATTATATATATTATATATATATACAACAAACAATATATATATCTGTGTGTGTATATATTGTTGGTTTGGTTTGGTTTGGTTTGGTTTGGGGTTTTTTTGTTTTTCAAGATTTCTCAGTTGGTCTAATCAAAGGTATCATCTCTGAACCAAGCGTTCTAGAGTTTGCATTCCTAAAAACACATGCCTTCTACCAAATCTATCCATGCTGGTCATTCAGATGAAGCTACATGCCTAAAAATAAAATATAGATGATGCCAGAACAATTGAGAGAGCAGTACTCTGAAATGATGGCAGTGCCGTGGTATTTTGCTACGGTCTTGATCCTTCAGTGAGGTCTATGCAGGCAGTTTCTTAGACCTGTGTAAAACTCAGTGGGGTTCTGCAGGGGATTGCCCACACAGTTCACTTTGCCAGTCATACAAATGGATCTAAAATGGGTAAAGGACTCATCCGGGTGTGACTTAGAGTGGCCTAATGGGTAGGGCTGTGCACTGGGATCTAGACAAGCTGAGTCTGATCTCATCCCTGCCAGAGACCTGGAATGTGAGCTTTGCCAAGTCCTGGTGGTCATGTCTCTACTGCCTCCCTGTGCATGCTGGGACCGCTACCAAGAAACAAGCACCCCCCCACGCACTCCCATTTCCATTCTTGCCTATGCCCAAAGCAGTCACCTGCCAGCGCCGTTCTCAGATCCCAAGGCAGAAAACAAGAGAGCAGCACCGAGGTTTGTACCAAGGAGCCCTCTACGCCACCTGCTCCATCTAGCTGCCAGATGTGGGCAGGTGCAGAGTGGAGCAAATGG
>NW_005843418.1:0-51665 GCF_000455745.1 Alligator sinensis | reverse complement strand
CAGCAGGGCAGTGGTAGAGATACACCCCTAATCTCTGCCCTTGCTTCCCCTCCCTCTCTATGTCTGTTGTGTCTATATTAACAGACAAGGGCAGGAGCTTCCATAAAGTGTGTGTAGAGAGCCTATTGCAATGGGCACCATACTTGGTTGGGGCTTTTAGGTGTCTCTGCAGTCCTGCTCCTCCATAATCAAACCCTTACTTGATTTGTACTGTCGTTGTAAGACAATCTGATACAGCCTCATATGGCAATAAGTGTAAAATCAAGGGACAATTAAGTCTTAGTTTCAGCTCCCAAATGGATTTCTGCTGAAGATTCACACTTAATAAAATACAGAAAATTGCATTTTATTTTGGTACATAAATACTGCTAGTGGGGGATGCTGGCATTTAGAAAAGAGAATCACTCCACCAGAAAACTCACTGCAGCAAAATGATGCAGTCCACTTGAGCTCCTTTTATGATCTGAGAAATGACTGTTTTTATAGTGCACTAAATAAAACCTGCTATTCGAGCTGTAGGTTTATTAGTAAAGGTGATTTTGCTATAGGTGAGGTGGAAGAGAAAGGCGATGGTGAGGGGTGGTGGGGGAAGATGAGCATTAAGTCAGAGATACCGGTTGTGCAGAAATGGTGTAGCAATGCTCCAATTAAGTGATGTTAATCTGTAATCGTCCTTCGTAGCATCTCTACAGAATCATTTCACATCGTAATTTTTTGCAAAGCTTATTGATAGCCTGGACAAACCTACAGCAGTAAATTTCTCTATGTGAGCCCAATGGTAAATTAAGAGAAGAGAGATCCCAACTATTAGATTCTCCTCTAGCTTGCTTGCTCTCTAACCATTTTACCTACCCACAGTACAATGGGGCACCTTATGTCCATCTGGACTGGTATAAATGTCGACAGAATGTGTGAGGCCACAGTGAATTAGGTCCTGAGGATGAAAGTAAGGTATGTTCACTTAAAACAGGTACTAATGATTGCACAAAGTGAATCATAGCAGATAGTGGGACCCAAGGAGTTAGATTTGGGGGACAGCTGGCGCTTGCAAGCTTGCAGCAATCTCTGGCATCCCTTTCTGGCTGATGAATAGGTTGGCATACCATTGGTATGCTCCTTTTCCATGCTGTGCCCCCATCCCCTGGAAGGACTCCCTGCAACCTGAGGCCCTTTTGAGAAGGAAATAAGAAAAAAGCAAAAGCAAATGACCCAGAGGCAGGAAAGCTTCTCTTGTGAAAGAACGCGTGGTAGTTTAGTTAACTCACATTTTCGACCTCTAATTGTTTCTTGAGAGCAAGGAGGGAACAAATAGCGATGGCTAGTCAGAGCACGGGAAGGCGCTTGCAGGCTTTTCCAGCACAGCTCTCTCAACACATCTCAATCCTGAAATGCAACTTCCTACTCACGTACAGCATCTTTCAATTTAAATAACCCTAAAGCACCTTAAATCTATATTACATGCAACTCTTTTGCTATTCTAGCCTGGGGCTTCTCCTAGGCATAGATCGCCAATCATGCAGAATTCTTCAGTGGCTTTGTGGTTTTGAGCAGGCACTTCGTTGAGCCAGACTCTTGTCCCTGGTGACCCGTGCTAGGCTTGAGTGCAAGTTTCCTGAACTCAGCCTGCTGCATTATTTACTGTACCACTGAGCCTCGTCCTTCCCAGGGAGGCTGAGAGAATGGGGAGAAGGGGTTCAAATGGGCTCAGACATTTGGATCCAGATTATACGCTTGGTGAGGATTATTCAAGGCATCTCTTCATAACCAACTCTTTAAAGCAGGATCCTATGTGCATTGAACTCAATAGCAAAACTCACATTCATGTCGGGGGGGGCAGAACCCAGCTCTGCTAGGCAGCGAGACAGGGAGAGACTGGCTCCTTGAGTTTGGTTTCTCTGCCGCCTGTCTTTACAAGCTTTGACCAGTTGTACCATGCAGAACACCTATATTTGGCTTATATTTCCAGGCTTGTTTTAGATCTTAGCAGCAATCAAGGTGCTTCGAAGGAATTAATCTGGCGGTCAGTAACTGTTAAATGAAGTGCATGCTAAAAGAATGATGAGCTAAGTAACTATAGCTCACAGCTCTTATGAGCTCCTCTAAATGCCTATGTTCAGGTGAATTCAGCACCTCCTTGACATTTAAGGACTCAATTTACAGTCAAGTTATTTAACTATAGTGGAAAGAGGCATCAGCCTCACCAGAAAAGCCATTTATAACCTTCCTACCCACCCCCACAAAAAATGTATTCAGGGCAAGGCTGCAATTTCTGCTATAATAAATGAAGGGGAAAAGAAATCTTTCATCACAAATTAAATACTCGAGGCTTTTGAAATTACAGTAGGAATTCATTAATCAGAGCATTGTATATAAGCATAGGAGGGAGAAGGGCTCACCAAGGCCCTTCGCACGGTACTTCCACCCTGCTAACCTGGGCGGTGCTCTGGCTTTGCTGTTATGGCCAACAGCACAAACCTCTGAGGTAGGACACCGTGCTTTATGACTTGTTTTTCTGCATTGCTTTCACGCTCTAGTCTCTTTTGGGGACACTGCACAGTGCCTCACTCCAAACAAACCAGCAAATACATAGTGAGAGGCCACCTCTGCCTTGAGGAGCTTGCAACCTATAGTCTTCTTGTCTACATGGAGAAGAAAGGCAAATGGTGGAAAGGAAAAGAGGTATAAAGATGTTAACAAAATGCACCTTGGTCACGCAGCAGGAGCTATGAAAGCGGATCTCCTAAGTACCAGTATTGCCCTCCATCCGCTAGAGAGTACAACCTAATAAATGTACGCGGCCGTGTTTTTCTAAACAAAATGAAACCTGAGCAATTCCCCCGACGGGACGTTTTAGTTAAGAAGATCGCTATTGTTGAACAAATGAAGCAGTTGCGATTATTAGCACGATCAGGTGGTTTCTGCTGTGGTCTTCCTCTCGACACTGCCATAACGACACTGCCTTCCCCCATATGCACCATCTTGACCCCTAAGGTCAGCCAAGAACAACCTCCTGTTCGCATCATCCGTTTGCCAAGTCCACTTACTGAAAACACGTGGGAGGTTATTTTGGGGAGTTGCTCCTCAGCTCTGGAACTCCCTCCACCTCGGGACCCACCCGAGCCGAAGCCTGGATACCATCCAAAAAGCACTGTAAGACCTTCCCATTTTGGCAGGTGTTTAGCAAGCAGAACTAAGTTGGGATATTGCTTAGGGAGTTTTAATTTTATTTCTTATTTTAATATCCTACGTGCTTTTAGAGTAGTGTAAGCTGCTCTCTTAGTGTAAGCTGCCCCCTTTGCTGGGAAGGGCAGCATCTAAATTAGATCAATCAATTTGCATCAATAAAAAACACCTGTGTTTAAAATCTCTCGGTGGAAATCCTTTTAAATGGACTGGAGGTCCACCGGGATCCTAACAAGTTCCTAAATATCTTGCCCGTGTGAAGGGAGCAAAGCAGGATTAGAAGTCTCTCGCAAGACGTTATCTAGGACCTGATTGTTCCCCCGCAGCTGCCTAAACCGATCAGCCAAGCTGCATTATGCTTAAACACGATATTTAAACTGCATTGTTATGTCAGTGGTGACGGGCTCTTTTTTGGAGTTGACAGAAGAATCCCATTGTTTAGCGGTTTCCCAGACTCGCTGCTTAATACAGAGCCCTGAGAAGAGCAGGGGTGTTTACGCATATGGATAAATAAAATATGCATAGAGATGAGCTTGTGCTAATATCAAGGATGTAAGCAACCCTGAATCCTAATTTTGCAAACTTCTAGATGGTGGCAATGGCTGATATTTAGATGAAGATACAAGTGCTGTGGTTTGCATCCATTTCTAAATACCTGGTTATCTAAGTCGTAGTTTCTGTGATACGTGTACCCCTGCGGGGTATGCGAAACACAGGCAGGGGGTACGTGGATACCCCAACACTCTCTCTCTCTTGCCCTCTTTTCCTCTCTCTATTGCCCTCTTTTCTTCTCAAAACTATGGCAAAAAATTTGGTGTGCCGCACATTGCACGGCACTTTAAATTCCCCAGTAATAATTTGGCATGTTATGTTTTGCGCAGCACTGGGTTCAGCCCTCCTACCTTTGGCCAACATCACCTCTAGCCCAGGTACATACTTGAATTGTGCACCCCTGGAGTAAAAGGTGGCAACCCTACCCACACCAGAGCAGACATCTGTCATATCACAACCCTATATACACAGCCCTTCTTCCAACATATGATGTACATTAGTCTGTAAATATAAAATCCCCTGGAAAATTGAGTGTTGGGGTACTTATTACAATTTTCAGAAGTTAGGGGATACTTGCTATTTAAAAGGCTGAGTAACACTGATCTAGGCGACTGCATGTTAGTCATATCTACATGAAACATTGACTAATTAGCTGCGCATTAAATGTTGTGCATCTACATATGCGCCCTATTAGGCCAGAGTAGATTAAGTTACTCCGCAACAGGATAGTACTTGTAAATACAAGTAAAAAACTCTGCACGTGTAACCTCGCACTGAAGCACCTTCATGCTCCAGCCAGCCCCTTTGCAGCACATTAAGCCAGGGGGAGCAGCCCCAGGCAGGCAGGCTGACCCCCAGACCTCCTGCCAGCTGGGGCTGCTCCACCCTGGTTCAATGTGCTGCACTCCTGGGTGCACATGCACACACCATGCCCAGAAGCAATACACGCCAGAGCAATAAGCTCCAGAGTTTGTTTAAGTGCATGTTTAAGTGCATGTTTAACCCCATACTGTGTCATGCTCTCATGTTTAAGTGCATCGGACTCAATGATCTATTGAGGTCCCTTCCGACCCTAACATCTATGAATCTATGTGTAGATGTGTCCAGTGGGTGCATCTATACATGCCGTTAAGGTGGCATAACAAAGTCTGGCATCTGTATGCGTGTCTGGGACTGTAGCAGTTTGAGGTGGGGTGGAGCAGCCCTGACTGGCTTGGTGGGGGTCAGCCCCAGGCTCCGGATAGCAGCATCAGGTGGCGGAGGGGCTGGCTGAGGCAGGAGGGTGCTGAACCTGCAGAGCTGTGTGGCTAGGAGGCAGGCAGGGGTCCGGTCCCGCTGCTGCTGGGGCTGCCTGGGCACAATTTACACCCAGGTCAGCATTTGCATGTGTGTATGGATGCATTTTTGCTGCCATTTGTCCCCCACAGTACTATCTTACAGCGGTGAAAATTAGTTTGTTGTAATTTAATAGAGTCTCGTGTGTCGCTTGTGATGCTTTGCACTGCAGCAAGTTATTTTACACAGTCAAACACATGTAGATACACCCAGTTGGTAGTAAAATTAGTGAAGGGGTGCCTATATTGTTTGTAAGGTCCTTAGTTACCCTTATTTAAATCAACAGCATCCTGTCCATGAATGTTGGGAACACTGTCAGCAGAGTGTTTTGGACCTTTCTTCTAGACCATTTGGATTGTTCTGGTGCTGGCTCCTGGTCTTACCAAACCAAATACAATGTGAAATGCAAAGATCCCTGCAACTTCCTATTTTAGTAATACCATCATTATTGTTTTTACTTAAAAAAAAAAAAAAAAAAAGCAAAACCCCCCTGTCTTTCATTTTCTCTGTGCTGGAAATTTATCATGGCCTGGGAAATATAGGGAAAGTACAGAAGTAGTTTTGTGACTGTAGGTGACGGCAATATGTCTCTGAAATGTCTGGCAGAAGAATAACCAACTGGACTGAGCTTTTCTCCAGCCTCCAGTTCCTGTATAGCCGTGCTCTTATGATAATCACATCAGAAAAGTGATAGGGTTACTTTGTCTTTACAGGAGTAAATCACAAAGGATATGAGCAAGTTGGTAGAGATCCTTTATGATTTATTCCGGCATCAATAAGCGCAGGACTTTGCCTTTGATGTTCATGCTCTGTTGAATGGATGCAGGTGATGTTTTACTTTTAATTAACCCACTTCAACCCCATACTGTGTCATGCTCTCAAGTGGTCACCCTGCAGCTTCCTGTTAATTTTTCTCTTTCTCTCTCTTTCTCTGTCCTCCCTCCTCCCCACCACCTTCTCCCACAATCTCCTGTGCAATCAGGACTCCTGAAAACACCGTTTGGGTTTGCTTTGACATCATGGAAAGCAAAAGGATTTTGGAAGGAGCAGTGTGAGGAAATGAGATTTTTTCCCCCTACATCCCTCCAGGAAAAAAAAAACAACCCTCTATTTCAATGATGCATATGAGCTACTTGTGTACGATTTGCTAACATGGCAGGGCTAACTATTATTACGATTACTATAACTATTACTATTACTACTGTCAGACCCTGAATGGCTTTGATGAGCCTTTCTGGAGGCAGCCTGGTACCGTATTTATACTTTCAAGACCCGATTGGTATTGGTCATATTTTGCAGTTTTTTTCCTTCCTACCATTCTCGATCCAGAGGAGCGTGGCAGGTGCCTATGGAGTCAGAGTCCAGTCCCCTGCTATTGCAGCCCATCAAATCCTCTAATCCCTTTAATAAACTGATCAAGCTCCATTTTATAAGCTGATCATCTCTTTAAGTTGCTGCTACGCCAGCCTGATTTGAGTCTTGCCGAGCTCTCGGGTCCGTTCAGCCAGGGTTTTGTTTCAGGGTCCTGTATTCTTCTTCCCCGGCCTAAGGTGATGGGTACTACAAAATCCTCCCACTGAACAAAGTATATAGCGTCTATCAAACCTGTGTTTGATGAGACGATAAAAGCATCATGACACATGCTTTAGGAGAGTGATTCCAGCCTGCTACAAACTCAGAAGGATGCTGATGGGAAATTTTACTTTGCTTTCATTACGGGCTTCAAGTGACCAATTTCCAGCTGCCCCTTTGAGAGGAGAGAAAAGGCCTTACTCAGCCTCAGTTTTAAACTAAAGCTGGTATGAACCAGGATCATTTGTTGGAGCAGGAAATCTTTAGGTTTTTTTCTTTTGTTTAAACTGCAGTAATAATGCACATTGGTTTTCTCTATGGCAGGGATTATGGCCAAGATTTTAAAGACAGGTTTAGAGACCTCAATAGTTAACTGAGAAATAAAAGAGAGGCCTAATTTCCCAAAGGTGGGTGCTCATCCCTTTCTGAAAATCAAGTCCTTGGAAGGTGTCTCAGAACGGGTGCCTTAAACAGATGGCATTTGATCCACTTAAGAAAACATTTTCCCATTTTCAGAAGTGATTTGGGGCATTTAGGAATGACCAGTAATCTGAAGTGCCGAATTCACTTTTGCAAATGGAAGTACTGCCCCTAAATCACTTAGGAGCTTGGGGCTGTGGTACCCTCAACCCTGTCGAATTTACCAAGGAGGGTTGAGGGAGGCCCTGAGATAACAGCAAATACCTTCCAAAACCCTGCTTTTAAAATGACATCCTTCCTTTATGAAAAAAGCTCCTTTTTTCAGGCCTGAGGAGAGTCTAACAAAGGATGGCATATCCCCACAGCACGCTCTGATGTGTCACTGTGGATGCCAATCCCCACAGACTCGCCCGATGTTATTAATTTTTAAAACAAACTTGCTGATTGAGGTTCTGACTGCCTTTAAATTGTCTGTACAAGGAGACTGTGTACTAATTAACCCACAGAAACAATCAATGATGTACCTTTTTCAAGTTTCAGGGTGATTAGAATATGAAAATGAAGAGCACAATGGTGCAGATGTTTTAAAATCACAGCAGACAGCAATTAGTGACATGGGAACCAGCTGCTTATCTCTCCAGATAAAGCCTCTTAATAGGGAATTACACTTGAGGAGCCATTACACAGATGGATCTGTGAATGATTTAAAGAGGGGGCGTTGTAGTATTAACTTTGATTTGTGAGCCAGGTTCTTGACAAGCTTTATGAGTGTTACCTCGGGAAGAAGGTGCGTTTCTAAGAGGGGTTTCCTTGCACATTAGCAACTAGTTTTTCATCAGGAGCATGTTGAAGGGGTGGGGTTACCTTTTTTTTTTTTTGATATATATCTATTTCTAGCTTGCATCACTTTTACTAATACATTGCTTTTCAGTCCTTGGGTCTGACCAGTTGGTAGCTAGGATCGTCTCTCATGCTTATTGCTCCTTCTCTGCGACAGTGAATTATGCCTAGATTTAGTGAGAGGCTTTGGAAAGCAAAATGATTAGGCATTGTGAGGCAGGCTGTTATTAAGTGAAAAAACTCCCTATGGACTAAGGTTTGCTATTCTCCCTGTGCGCGGAGTAAAGGGTTGGTCATTGTGGCTTGATCCTCCTGTGAAAGGCCTGTAATGCATGTCATTTGCTTGGGCTACCAAAGGGGGAAGAGCAGGTATAAGCAGGTGGCATGTACTAGCACGGTGTATCAACCAGTGCAGCTGAGCTGAAAATAGCTGTGATATAATTTGCTGCTAGGTCTATTCTGAATTGATAGGCCTGAGTGCTCAAAACTCATGAGACTGGCTTTAACATCACGAGATAAAACTAGGGGGCATCTTCGTTGTCTCTTTTATATTCTCAGCTTATTTGGGGGCGCTTGGGTGACGTGTTCAAGCTTTTCTCTGAAGCCCTGAAGATGAATAACTATTTTTTTTTCTTCTTAAAGCCGAGATTTTCATGCAACCAGCACATCCGGTCACTAGGGCTTCTAAGAGGCGTGCCAGATATGAGATAAAATCACAAGCACAGGCACCAAGTGCAAAAGTAAAGGCCTACCCGCACTCGGTCAAGAAAGGGCAGGAGGAATTGAGGTTCAGAGCGGGTGGATTCCAGAGGAGATCCTGAGTTGGGGTCTCAAGGGGAGTGACGTGCAAATAGGGGTGGGCACCGAAGACTGAGCTGTTTTTGGTGACTAAATTATGCTGATAGATGGAAAGCTAAGTAAGGACAAATCCTTCACTTCCCCAAAAATGCATAGTAGACCATGCTGTTTCTCTTCGTTCTGCTGATGTAACTACAAAGGATCTCTATTGAAGCCAACAGCCTGATGGAGTGATCTGCAAGCTGCCATATATTATGTACTTGCTGACAGTCAAAGAAGTGGATTCCCTGAAAGGCAACAAGATACAGCCATCAGCTGGTTCCTGAAGAGCCTTGTTTTCTCTCCCCCCACTGAAAGCTGTAGCCTCTGCAGCTATCTTGACTGGAGGATTGCTTTTAATTTTTTTTTTAAAGCGCTATTTTCCCCCCATTACTTCTGATCATTTGTTGTTGCTCTGTCTTTGTTCGCGGTGCCCTTTGATTGTGGTGCTCACCCAGCAGGGCAAATTGAAGCTGAAACATTAGGAACAATGGGATCAGGCAATGATCCAGATGGATACATTGGGAACAAAATACACTTAACTGCATTACTTTCAGCTGATTTGCCAGTTCTTTTAAGTAAACGGTCCTCAAGTATCAGTTGCAGGGACTGAAATTCAACCTGCTGTAGGCCATGTGATCTTTGGTTTCTACACGGCGGTAGCGTATACAGACAAATTCCTTTAGTGACATGAGTGTGTTTAGCAGGGGAGAGAGAATAATACGAACATTATCCGAGGAGTCACATTAAGTGAGATGCCCAATAGGCCGTTACGTGCTTGAGCAAAGCTGTAGTTTGTAGAGACCGTGTGAGAAATGGAGGTCGTGGTTCTGCAAATGCGTGCATAACAGGTTAGCTCCTAAGTCCTGTTGAAACCACAGTGGTTACTTCTGTTTGAAAGTAGTGTATAGCATTTAACAGTAGCGTGATTGGCAGCTCAGATGTCATAACTGCATATTTCCATGCATTACACCAGAGATGTTGCAGTCCTTGCTGGTGTTACAGCTAGAGCAAGGCTTATAGCTAGAGCCCTGCTACATGTTACCTTGTTTAATTCCACTTTGGAAGACAAGGGAACCAGAGCAGGAGGTGCCCGAGTCACAAGAAGTCAGGCTTGTTTTCCATTGTAGCCCTTAGGTTCTCACTACTCCACAGAACGTATTTGTTACTATGGATTAAAGAGCTGTGCCTCTTTTAAACCTCAGATATGGGGAAAGCAAGGAGTCAGAAGCATGCAATGTTTTCTCTCTGTGCTGTAACCCTCACTTTTTCAAACAATATTTTAAAGGTCACTTATTTTCATAGCTTACTGTTTTGGAAGGAACTTAAAAAAGAGTCACTTTGATGAACAAAGTAGTGCCCTGTTCTTCACTGGAGTAAACTGATGCAACATGGATGAATCGGAGAGACACCACCAATAGACCGATGGGTGATTGGTTCTTAACATCTAGGGCTTCTTCAAAGTTAGAAACTATTAATCTTGCTGATCTCTGGGGCCTAGACCACATCTAACTGCATTGCCCTCTGTGCTTCTTGACTGATTGGTCTAAAAGCAAAGGCCATAATCCTGACCTGACTAAAGTTGATAAGAGAATTCCCAGTAACTTTGGTAGAGCCTAAATGTCATGCAAGGCGCATGCCTTGAAGAGTTTTTACCGTTTGCGTGGCTGATTGTGGACTCTTAGGTTGAAAACTGTTCATAGTGACTCAGGGTTGCACAGCTGGGCTCAGCAGCGGGGTCAGCACATGAATAAAGAGTTCATTTGTACTTGTGAGGCACCATACTGGCTAAGTACAGACAGTCAAAAAGCCCGAGGCTGAATCGATTCAGGCTTTGCAGGTTAGTCTGAGCTGCAGAGATTAAACTGACTAACCAGTGAGCAGACATTTACTTTGTGCAGGCACATACCTGCAGTGACTCAGGCCATACGCTGGGGGGGGCGCTACAGCACGGCTCTCTGGCACATAGCCAGCATGGGCTGTGTTTTCCCTTCCCCTTCCCGCTGCCCCCAAGGTCTCTGGGATTTGCAGTCCAGAATCACAGCAGCAGGACACTTGTGGGTTGCTCATCACTTCCTCTTCCTGCTTCCAGGTGCCTCTGGGATTTGTAGTCCACAGTTGCAGCCAGCAGTACGTTTAGCAGGCCAGGGCAGCTCTATACTTGGGGGAGGGAAAGCTAATTCCCTCCTCCCCTCGCCACCCCCAGACCTCTGCAGGGGTTTGCTGGGGGGAGGAAGCAGTCCTTACCTCGTCCTATCCTGCAACCCTTCTCTGCTGGAGCAGACAGCACAGCCCAGCCCAGGGATGGAAAGCATGCGTGCTGGGGTGCTGAGGGACTGTGATTTAACTTGAACCAGGAAGGGGATCTGGGACAGAAGTTTCATAAACTGGTTTGACCTAAATCAGTTAAATCTGATACTACATTCAACCAGGTTTATCTTAAACCAGTCTCAGCCATTTTGAAACTGGTTTATGTGCACTGAACTTTTTTTCTGTTACAGGTTTAAACTTTCTAATTACTTAAACTGGTTAATTTGTAACTTCTGTCCCTCGCCACTGTGTTGGAGTGGAGGTAAAGGTAAACCTCAGGCTGCCCCTAGGGAAGCTGCTTCTTCCCGGAGGTTGCTCATGATACATCACCTCCTTCATGGTGGCCCTGCTTTGCAGCCTAGTGGGGGGAAGAAATAACTCAGCCCCACCTCCTTAGCTACTCTGCATGCAGGGGAGTAGGGAGGAAGTGAGGAGGACCCACAACTGTGCCTACATCTTCCTGAGACCCGTCTGTGGGTTAGAATGGCTTCTTGTGCCCTTTCTCGTGGCCATTCGTCCCCTACTGCAGTCTCAGCCACAACGTGGCCTGGAGACTGAGAAACAGCAGGGGAAGCACAGAGTGCATGACATAAAATGAGCATCTCATGAGCTCTGTGACTATTAACCAAAGAGTTTAAAATAAAGCGCAGTATTTCAGTGCCCTTTGCATTCACTAACCAGAGGGGTTGGAGGTGGATGGGCTCCATTCTTGCATGTCTCCCTGAAGAAAGCTCTTGAGATTCACAACCCTGGAAACTGAAAGCCTCCGTATATGCAGCCCTTGCAACGGAGCAACTAGCATCCTTCTGTAACACCCAGAGCAAGCACAGTGCAAGCTTTCCCTGTGCTTCAGACGCCATGTAGCTCAAAGAGAGTCAGTTCCTTTTAGATAGCAGCTGTAGTCCATCCCGCAGAGTCTGCTCAGCCCTTGGGCTCTCTGCTGAGGCTGAGAAGAATATCCCTAACCTAAACACCTGCCTTTTACCACAGCTGCACGCTCTGTTTTCTCACTCTACACTTCCTGGAAACCTTTCTTTTTCCTGAGTGCACTTGGTCCGTACGCACCACAGCTGAACTGTCCATGGAATTTAAGAGTCCCCAATTCCTTCTCGAGACGATGGACCAGAACAGTTTTATCATTATCGCGTACTCCAAAAGGGCCAGGCTTGTTTTTAACACACTCACTACGGACGTGTCCTCATCGGTTTGCCAAGAACAGGCATGTTAACAGGTCCTTCAATATACACCAGGCCTCATCCCGTGCGGCACCATTGGCACGCTGTAGAAGTCGGTCAGATTTGTAGGTTCATAGCATTGCCGAAAAGTAGGCTTCCCAGATCTCAAAACCTCTTTACTTGGCCCAAGTGTACCTGTTATAAATCCCCCAAGCAGGAGTTTATGATAGAATTGCTGATATAAAATGTAACTTTAATAGCACAATTGTGGTACTATACTATATTTAGTGCTGTCTTCTACTGTTCTTTCCTTGGTTACATGTTTATTTTAAGTATCCCATCATTTATTTGGTATTCACAGTGGTCTAATTACAATCACAGTTTACTATTGAACAGTTGCTTGCGATACTACATGTATGAAATAAGTTTCACAGCTTGAGATGGAGCTTTACAAAAATACATAAGAAAGCATAATAAGAATAACAAATGACTAAAGGCTAGCACGGGGCTAGATGTTGTCAGTAAAGGAGAGCAAAGCGGGTTTGTTTTGTTTTAAGGGGTTTTTTTTAAAGGTTGTCGGTAACATACATAATGTCTTCATCTAAAGGAAGCCCACAGAGAATAAATGTGGGCTTTCATCTGCTCTGCAATATTCTTTAGCATAATTGTACCCTTACTGCTACCCCTGTGGTTTGAAAGGATGCTGTCAGATTAAAAAAAAAGGAAAAACTAATTGAAAATATCCCTTCTAACAGATTATTTAAATGGAAATAGATGTTAAAAACTAATATAGATCCTGATCTTGCAAAGAGTGATTCATGTGCTTAGCTGGATGCAAGCAGGTAGTCCAATTGACTTCGCTGGGACTACTCGCATGGTTCAAGTTAAGCACGTGAATACGTCCTTGTAAATTCAGAACCAGACTTGTTGTGCATTTCTCTGAGCTTTCGAAGGAAAGCAAACCCATTGATGACACTTTTGTTTGTAATCGCCTCAGGATCAAGTTCATTTTCTGCTTTTCCTCCACTAGCACCATGTTGTAATACTATCTGAGCAGCAAATAATGGGTCTGATTCTGCAACCCTGGCCCAAACTGAGGAATTGCTCACAAAAATAGAGATGATCCAGCAGGAGAATGGGGTGCACAAGTGCTTCATATCAGGGGAATGTTTGGCTTTTGTTTAATATTTAAACAACCAAATCAGATCTCTTGTTTTACTGATCTAAAAGCTCATGGAAATATTTGGGTGAGTTTTAGGTTTGCAGGAAGAAAAAAAAAACTTATATAACATAGCAACAATCTGAAAGGAAATTTAACCTGTGTCTTTTTGGGGAGGCTTTACAAAGCATGGCAGAGCTGAGAATAAGATTAGTTCAAAGCAGCTGTCCTTCAAATCCAAGTAAATAAGAGCTCTATGTTGCATTCATATTGCTTTTACATTGATAGGTAAACTTATTGGGTTTTTTTGCTTTTTTCTCCTTTACAGGTTTATGACCGGCCGCAAAAGCACTCTGCTCTGCACTACGACCCAGGCCTCCAACAAGACTTCACCAGTGACACCTTAAAATCAAAGCACCAGCAAAAAAGTAGCAACCAGCACCATCTTGACTGGTCAGCAAGCTCTGAGGCTGGATCTGCTTCTCAGAGTTGCTTCATCAATACAGAATCCAGTCGAGAAGCAACCAGTGCTACCAAGGTTCCTGCTCTGGAGCCAGTTGTTTCCTTCAGCAAGTCCCAAGCGAAGAAATCTGGTGCAGGCAGCACGTGGGCCCAGTTGTCAACCAGTAGCAAAGAGCATGCTGTTTGCAGTGCAGTTCCATCACCCAATAACCTCGCCACCGCATCCCAGCCTAGCAATCCATCAGAGTGCAATGTGCTCCATCCTCTAGTGGATCAAGAGGGACCCGGGCAAATAGAGGCCCCAGATCAACCCTCTGGGAACACGAAGAAGAAGTCTAGCAAAAAGGACTTAATAACTCAAACCATCCAAAACTCAGATGTAGAATGGGTGAAAAGTGCTCAGAAAGCATTTGAGAGCAAAGCCCATGAGAGCGTGGAAGGGAAAAAGGAATCTTATTCAATGGACAGTATGCGAGAAGCATCACCCGCAAAGCAGAATCCCAGTTCTGCCAACGGTTCTGAGAGTGACGCCAGTCACGTACGAATTACTATCCCGATAAAGACTCCAACAGCAGATGCATCAAGTCACAAAAGGAAAAAAAGGCAGTCTGCAAAACCTGCAGCAGACAAAAATATCCAGGAGAAAAGCCTGCCTTCTGGACTCCCCCTGAGCAGTGAATTAGCAAACAGGACTAGTTCACAACCTGAGGGAAATAAAAAAGATTTCCGAGCCACAAAGCAAGGGAAAGTGATTGAGAATGAGTCCCCATTGGTAGCTCTTGAAAGCAGCGGGATTGCTGACAAAGCTTCCCCAAGCAGTGCGAGTAGGCTCAGAAAATCTGCAGCTATGATGCCCGCTTCAGCACCCGTCGACCTTCCTCCATCGAGCAAGTTAGCAGAGATCCAGCACCCGAAACTCGCAGCAAAGCGGAGATGGACCTGCAGCAAACCTAAAAACATCCTTCGGGAAACCTCTGTGACAACGTCCGAGAAGCTGATGGTGGAGCCTCCTTCAGCCTATCCCATCACTCCATCCAGCCCTTTGTATACCAACACAGATAGTCTGACTGTGATTACGCCTATCAAGAAGAAAAGAGGACGACCAAAGAAACAGCCTTTGCTCACGGTTGAAACTATTCACGAGGGAACCTCCACCAGCCCGGTCAGTCCGATCAATCGAGAATTTCCAGGCACAAAGAAAAGGAAGCGGAGACGAAACCTGGCCAAGTTGGCCCAGATGGTCCCAGGCGACGACAAATCCATCAGCGAACTGAAGTTTCACAAAAAGGTCGGGAAGCTCGGTGTGTTGGATAAGAAAACCATCAAGACCATCAACAAGATGAAGACCCTGAAGAGAAAGAACATCCTGAATCAGATCTTGTCCTCCTGCTCCAGCAACATAGCTTTGAAGACAAAAACACAGCCACCAACTAGCACAGGGGCTGCGACCATCGATGCCAGGCTAGGGAAGCAGATAAATGTCAGCAAGAGGGGGACTATCTACATTGGCAAAAAACGGGGCAGGAAGCCAAGAGCAGAGCTGCAGCCTCCGCCAGAAGAACCTAAGACAGCCATCAAGCACTCAAGGCCTGTTTCTAGCCAGCCAGAAAACCCAGCAGTGCCTTCCAACTTGCAGTCACTTGTGGCATCGTCACCAGCAGCTATTCATCCGCTTTCAACACAGTTAGTGGGGTCTAATGGCAACCTTAGCCCTGCAAGCACTGAAACGAATTTTTCCGAGTTAAAAACTATGCCAAATCTTCAACCCATCAGTGCTCTTCCTACAAAAACCCAGAAAGGAATGCACAGTGGAACTTGGAAGCTGTCCCCACCCAGGTTAATGGCAAACTCGCCTTCCCATCTGTGTGAAATCGGTTCGCTGAAAGAAGTCACCTTGTCACCAGTGAGTGAGTCTCACAGCGAGGAAACCATACCCAGTGACAGTGGGATAGGTACAGACAACAACAGCACTTCTGACCAAGCAGAGAAAAGTTCAGAATCCCGCAGGAGGTACTCTTTTGATTTCTGCACCCTGGACAATCCAGAGACCATGCCGTCAGACACCAGCACAAAAAACAGGCATGGTCACCGGCAGAAGCATCTCATCGTTGATAACTTTCTCTCGCATGAGAGCATTAAAAAACCAAAGCACAAGAGGAAACGGAAAAGCCTGCAGAACAGAGATGACCTCCAGTTTCTTGCAGACCTTGAGGAGCTCATCAACAAGTTTCAAGTGTTCAGGATTTCCCATAGAAGCTACACATTTTATCATGAAAATCCATATCCCAGCATCTTCAGGATTAATTTTGATCACTATTACCCTGTGCCATATATCCAGTATGACCCATTGCTCTATCTTCGCAGGACCTCTGACATGAAGTCTAAGAAGAAGCGTGGTAGACCTGCCAAAACCAATGACACCATGACAAAGGTGCCTTTTTTACAAGGGTTCGGTTACCCTATTCCCAGTGGGAGTTACTATGCACCCTATGGAATGCCTTACACATCAATGCCTATGATGAATCTTGGTTACTACGGTCAATATCCAGCTCCTTTGTACCTGTCTCACACGCTCGGCGCGGCTTCTCCATTTATGAGACCTACGGTGCCCCCGCCCCAGTTCCATGCAAGCTCTCATATGAAGATGTCCACCACTGCCAAACACAAAGCAAAACATGGAGTGCACTTGCAAACACCTGTGGGAATGAGTCTTGGAGACATGCAGTCTTCCTTGGCTCCTCCGAAGGTTGGAGCCACCAGCCTGTCTAGTGGCCGACTTCACAAAAGGAAACACAAACATAAGCACAAGCATAAGGATGAGCGGATATTGGGGACACACGATGATCTGAGCGGTCTCTTTGCTAGCAAGTCCACTGGCTTTTCCAGCCACGCGATCAACGAAAGGCTGAGCAACTCAGACAAAGACCTCTCCTTGCTCAACGAGAAAAGCAAGCATAAGGAGAAACAGAAGCACCAGCATTGTGAAACCGGACACAAAGGCTCAAAGAGCAACTTTGAAGTGGATACGCTGTCTACACTATCACTTTCTGATGCCCAGCAGTGGACACACAGTAAAGATAAAAGTGACTCGAGCGGTGATCCTGTTGACTCTTGCACAAAGAGATACTCCAGCAACGCTGAGAGTAACGCGAGGTCAGAGTCCCTGGACATGTTCGGTGACATGAACTCCTCGAGTGAAAAGCGGGACACCGATGCAAGTGGGAATAAAAGGAGAAGCTTTGAAGGGTTTGGAACGTACAGGGAAAAAGACATTCAGCCCTTCAGGACAAATCGGAAGGACAGAAGCTCCTATGAGTCGTCAGCCTCTTCAGGTAAGTGCTGATTTCCTACCCGGCACAAAAAGGGACGGGTCATTTGCCACAGATAAGTGCCTGTTTCAACGGCAGTCACTTCCTTGATGCTTTCTTAATCCAAAGGTTGGATTTTGTTTTGGAGGCAGAGCAGGGCGTGTGTCAGGAATGCTGGTTAAATATTAAGCCAAAAGCCTTTTAAAGACATTTAGTTGTTCCTTAGCGTTTTTATAAATATTTTCTCGGCTTTGCCCTATTTATTTTAGCTGGTTGCCTTTCCTCTGGAAATCTCCCCTGCACTGCAGTTGACAACAAGCGCTATTTATAAGTGTCTGCTGGCAAGGTTAGCACTGCCATCTTGCCTCTTAATGGGGCCCAGTATCTCTGACCACTGTGCGCAAGGTCTGTGCTGGCACAGGCCAGGAGAGTGCGGTCACCATACTGAAGAAGGATTTTCTTATAGGGAGGATAAAAAAACCCCCCAAAAAACAGACCTCCTGTTGATCGTAGTAGCCTGAGCCTGATTAGATATTCTGGGAGTTAAAGCACCATTGTGGAGATAGGGCAGCGCTGTGTTGATCTGCTAGCTGTTGTGGTGTTGGGTGCAATAAATATATAGAGACACTGATTAAAATCCTAGCTAAATCTGTCACTTCCCAGTAAGCAGGCATCCTGCAGAGGATGGGCAGTATCACCTGTTCAACTGAAAGTGTACTGTGTGCACTTAAAGTGCAAACAGACACACATTCGAGCAGCTTAGCGCATGGTAAGTAGTGTTGCAAGGTCATTCCTCTTCAGGGGAGGGTTATCTCCTGACCTGCACAAACTTTAGTAGGTGGCTACATGCCAGTGATTTGCAACTGATGCAAGTGAAGTAATTATCCTGAACAGAAGTAGGAAGAGACTGTTGTCAATGAAACAATGCACTGTAGGTGATTGAGGAGCAGTGCTGATTGACTCCAAAGAGTTTTTGTGCTCACAAGTTAGAAATATAAAATGCGTAATCAAAGTGGGGGGTGAAAGAGGAGTCTATTTGGATGTTCAGGACATCTGTTCTCCTCCCACAGAGGAAAAAAAGGAATCTTGTTTGAAAGGCCAAATTGTACTTTATCATGTGAAGCTGCCTTCCTAGTGACATGCAGGCAGGTGTTTTGATACAGCGCTAAATTACTCAAGCATGGGAGCAAGCCCAGGGTTCCTGCACCATCAGATGTGCAAAGATTTATCTTTCGCAGCGGGTATCACGCTTGGGTTTGGAAAGACGATGCTCTTTCCTGGGATGGCCAGCTTGAAAGGGAGTTTCTTATAGGACACATGAAGCACCAGAGGCACATCCAATGGGGGTTGTAGCTGGCTCCAACATGAAGAGTTTTAATTGCTGTTGGAGACTGATGTAGGAGAGAACATACAATGTATGCACCCTGCCCATAGGAGATTCTTAAGTGTCCTCATTTCAAGAGCCAGACACTGCTCCCATTGAAACTAACTGGGTTTCTCCATTTCCCTTCTTGAGACCAGGATCTGGACCCAAGTAATGAGACGGCATGGTCTAAAATAGGAACATTTACCCCAAGGGATGGTTAGCTAGTATTTTTCCTGCCTTCTGGGAAGAATTTGCACTAGGCAAATTTGCAATTTGAGGTCTTGAGGAGAGAAAACTGGGCAAGAGAATTCTTACCCATAAAAATCAATGTACTGAAAAAGCCCAGTGCATGTGACACCCGGAAATGCTAGAAAGACAACTATAGTTTTTTTTTTTCCTGACCACACCAGAAAATATGGGCCAATGGCAAAAGACCAATACCCACAGGATAGCATTCATCCTCCACTAACTTCAGCGGCTTCTGTTACAGTGATACGGTTATCTCCTAACCTGCAAGGGTGCAGGGCTCATGTGTGTTTTTGGCCTGGTTGCATTTCCATTACACGTTGGAAAGCTAACAATTGCATGTGTATATCATCACACTGAATCTTAATTTTCCCCTTCTAATAAATTAATGTATGAGAAGAGGAGAAAAAGAACAAAATTAACTTTTGGAAAGTGGCCTGACCCCCAGCAAACTGACTTCTGAGGCATGGAATTGTTACCACAAAACCTGCTTCGTGTCCTTTTTCTTCGGCTTATTGTTCAGGACAATAATAATAAAAAAAAAATAGATGAAGTGACTGGCCCCACAGTTTGTGCCTTGCTGGATTCACTGTTCCAGCTTTTAAAAGTTGTTTTTCATTTAAACTGTAGTATTCTTTTTGCTTTCCCCATTGCAAAAATGTGTCATTCCCCATGACCTAATCCATCAAATTGCCGATTATGAACTGGTTTCTTCATTGTCAAAGTATTATTTAAATGGAAAAATCATCAGCATCTAGCTAACCAGAGCCATACCTTGTGCTACTAGAGGAAAAATATTATATCTAACGAGCTGTGCCAAGAAAGGTCTGGAGCCAAGACTGCTCATTAAAGTCTATGAACATCTGTCTCATGATTTTCTAAGATCTCAGTGCAACCTTTGTATTTATCTATTTATTTTTATTTTGTCTTTGCCCTTAACTGAGATATTCCCCGTTGGGGTTTTGTGCTTGAAATGGTCTGTAGCTATTAAATGTTGTCCACTGAGGATGGATTCAACTTTCTCATGATAACTTGACCTTTTTCCCCTAATTCACCTTGTGTTTCCCCGTGGTGGTGAAACAGAGACTGACTAATCATCAAAATGTGAGGCAGAAGAGCCCTATTAGACAAGAAGTCTTATCACCGGAGGCTATTTCAGACTACTTGTTATCACCGTTAGGAATTTATAATCTCTTCCTATTTAAAGATTAGGAAAGGTGTCCTGAATATTCCAGCTCAAGTTTAAAGCAGATTTATATTTGACTTTCATGTCAGTATTATTCTGGTCTGGGAAATTTTAGTGTGTGGACACTTGGTTATGAACAGGTCCTTGATTATATGAACAAACCAATGGTTCTCAACCTTTTTAGAATCGAGGCACCCCTTGGCACACTCCAGAAATGCCAGCTCTTAACTTTCACTCGCTTCTTGATTACAAAAAAATATTAGAGCAGTTCTTCTATTGCGAAGACCTCAGAAAGACTGTAACGGGGTAGAAGGTGTCTGATACTATGGATTCCTACTTGAAAGCTCTGGGTTTCTCTTGTGAATCATCCTTACATGTTTGCACACCTAACAGTGCTAATAGTGCATAGCATCTCACTACACCCTTAAAAGGACCTCATGGTACTCCAGGAGCCCCAGCTGAGAAGCAGCAGAATATACCATTTATATCTCTTATCACATCAGGCTTCAGATAAGGAACTAAGGGCCAATAACAGTGTGCTGCATAAGGAGATAGCAGTGACAGAGGTGATTGGAGAGTATGAAATGGCTCTCCCATGTTCACACGCTGCAGAGGGTTTTCCATGTAATATGCTGATGGAGGTACCATTTTCCCACTCATTATTACCTTCTGTTTTTTCACTGGACTTTGATTTTCCAGGATCCTTTGTGAAACAAAATGATACCTATCTTCTTCTGTGCCCAGCGATTGAACAGGAAAGATGCTACTAGGACAGGGGTGGCCAACCTGGTGCACGTGTACCACCAGTGGCACAGACAGCCTGTGTGCGTGGCATGTAGCAGGTTGGGGAGGGTACAGGCAGCGTAGTGGCAGATTGGGCAGGGAGCACGGGAGACGAAGCAGAAAGTCGAGCGGCAGATCAGGAAGGGAGCATAGGGCATGGAGCAGAGCAGGGAAGGGGGTCAAAATAGCACTCATGTAGGGTGCAGGGCTCATTTGTGGCACACCTGCCAAAAACTTGGCCCCCACTGGTCTAGGAGATGACAGTTCAGTCCTCTGCTTCACTGCAAGATTTCTGGTGTGACTTTGGGCAAACTAGGGTGTCTGGACCCTTGTTTGAACCATCTTCAAAATGGGAATAATAGGACTTCCCTACCTCAGTGACACCTAGGAGGAAAATCACAGTAAAAACGCTGAGGTGCATAGATGCTCCTGTAATGGGGATCACATCAGTACCACCGTTAGATAAACCCCGTCTGATTAAATTTAGGTTGTAATAGTTAACAGGCTGAGTATAGCTGACATGCAGCAAAGCCAAGTGTTGCTTTAGGCAGTTCCGTAATTCTGTCTTTCCTCTTAGTGAGACTAATCAAGGTCTAGAGGTTATTTTCTGCTTAGATTATCTCTGCCATTTTTTTAAAGTGGAGATTATATAGGATTGTCTTGCATGCATATCAGCCATCCTGGCTCAAAGATCAGCTAATAAGTACGTGGGTTTCATCAGATGTAGCGTAGACACTGCACACAGTAAATTCACAGGAATAAAAAATTAATCATATGCAGCTATTGGAAAAGGTAGTAATCATCCGTCTCCAAATGCCATGTGTTTAGCATGATGAACATACTACAAATTAATACTTAACTCACCTGTGAACTATCTGAAAGCAACATCCCCTTGAAAGGGGAATTTTTTCTGCCCTGACTTTCTGCCACTGTTCCCCGTGTCATGGGTGGAGCCAGTGGAATCAGTAACATATTTAAGTGACAAATGAGAAGCATTAATGGAAGAAGATAAGGGAACTGTTAAAGAGGGCGGAGAAACTTCGGAGGGTAAAGTTTTACATTGCACAACAAGCAGTGCAACACAGCTTTTTAAACATTTTAGCACCCCCACACAGGCATTATATATAGAAAGTTTGCACATACATTAAAAATACAAGTTATTCATTTTGACAAGTAACTAAAAATACAGCGAAGGGAGAATAGAGACTATGTGACAGAGTAAGATGAATGAGCAACCAACCTCATGCTGATGCAAGCATACATGAGGAACTGAACTGTCTCAAGTTTTTTTTTTTTTCCATTCTAATCAATAGGACTTCTTCCATGACTTAAGTGTTTGCAGGAATGGGACATCTACACAGCGGAGAATAAAGTTCTGGAAATCATCACTGAATAATCAAATATTTTAGTCTGATTTAAACCAGGACTCAGAATGCATAAAAGGGAGCATGGTGCAATGTTGGTGAGGTCGCCGCTTGTCTTGTTTTTTTGAAGTGCAGCACAAACAGTTCTGTAAAACTTCCGTGATGCTTTACCCTTAGGAGAGACCTGCTTTTGCAATAATAGACACAGTGATTTGTCTTTCTGTGAACATGTAGTATGCTGTACCCGAGCTGGACAAATAGTCTTAGTCAGCCACATTATTCATCACCCGTGCTTTTTTTTTGCTTTTTTTGTTGTTGTTGTTGAATAATGTATTCCATGAATATTTTTTTTCCTCATTCATCAGTTATACAGTGTTCAGCCTTGAATATATTATTTGAGGAATAGCAGAAACATTTGTCAAAAATGCATTTGATGATTTTCTTTTCCCATTTAGTCAGCTCTCAAATATGGTTCTGCACATCTCTACTGACCAGCTCTTCATCTATACATGCATGTGTGGCTGTGCATATGAGGGTTGGCTGGTGGTTATGATGCTACTGTGGACTTGGAGATCCAGGTTCAGTTCTCTGCTCCATCACAGATTTTCGGTGTGAACGTCTTGTGCCTCATTTTCCTTGATATAAAATAGTGATAACACTATCTGCCTTACAAGGGTCTTGTGAGTGTCAAAACATTAGACTGAGAGATGCTCAGATACTGCCACGATGGGGGACTTGTAAGTTGAGATCCAGAGACCCAGATGATAACTTCATTTACCACGGACCTCTGACACCTTAATCTCTTGCATTCTTTCCACTGATCCAGCTGTATCATGCTCGAGAGGTTCTAATATTCGAAACCTCGGAGCAGCTTCAAGCAGCTGCCTTTAAAAAAAATCTACCAACTCATCAGTTTGCCTCTGTCCAAGATACAAGATACAGATCAGTGATACAAGATGGGGGTAATTCAGTTACAGATGAAGGGTTTAATATCTTTTTTGCCCATTGCTCTACCCATTACCATTATTTCTGTATTTGTTCACATGCATAAATGTCTGTCTAGCTCTCTAAACACTCTAAAAATATCTGTAGAATGTGACCCAACATGACTTAGGTCAATGACCTAAGAAAAGTCCTCCAAGTCCATTAGGATAAACTTCTGTCTTGCTTGCTTTCCCATGCAACATGAGTGATGTGTCATTGTGGCATGCAGAGAAAGCTATACTGGCCTGACCACTGCTGTGCTGTTGTATGGCGTTTCCTCTAGGAAAAGGATGCTGGCAGGAAATAAGAAGGGTGATGGACGCAATGCAATTCAACAGAGCACTTAGACTATAAGGCATACTGGCTTAACCACTGCTGTGCTGTTGTATGGCATTTCCTCTAGGAAAAGGATGCTGGCAGGAAATAAGAAGGGTGATGGATGCAATGCAATTCAACAGAGCACTTAGACCATAAGCCATACTGGCCTGACCATTGCTGTGCTGTTGTATGGCGTTTCCTCTACGAAAAGGATGCTGGCTGGAAATAAGAAGGGTGATGGGTGCAATTCAGTTCAACAAAGCACTTAGAATCATAGAGAAGTAAGACAGGAAGAAACCTCCAGACGTCATCAGGTCCAAGCCCCTGCCTTAGGCAATTCTTCCCTATCCAAGCCATCCTATACAAATCCATTAGCAAAACTTTTAGCAAAACTACAGAGCCAATGGCAACACAACACAAGACATAACACCTTAAACTTTCACAGGTAAAGCAGGGAGACCACAGCAGCCAATGCTCTGCTGCTGCAAAGGTTATTAATATATGCTCATGAGATCCCAGGAAGAGGGCCACACTCCCTGCTACAGAGAAAAGCAAAACCCTCCACAGCCCATGCCAATCTACCAAGGGGTAAAATTCCTTCTTTGACCAAAAAATCTGGTGATGGGTCTGCCCCTGAGTGGAGGGGCAAGGCCCTCTATCCAGGAGCCTCTAAGTTTAAGTCCCAGCAGGAGCATTGGCACACCCAGTCAAAATCCCCAGCCTTGGCTGAAGTCAATATGCAAGGCCTCTAAGGAAGGCTGCAAAAAAACCCTGACACATGTAGCAGCACAGAGGAGGGGGAAGGAATACCCTCCCAGCCCTGCGTGACCACCAGCAAAGGCCAGAAGCATTGGCAATACCTGCGGTAGAACAAAGGCATAGCTATGCTCAGATCATCCCCGACCAGGCGCTGTCCAACCTCTTCTTAAACACCTCCAGCGATGAAAAGCCCGCAGCTCCCCTAGGCAGTCCACAAGTCAGTCCTAGGAAGCATTTCTTTACTGTGCTGCTTCCAAAGAGAGAGGAACAAGAGGTAGGAAGCAGAGACAGGAAAGGGAGTTTTTGGAATGACCACCAAAGCAATCTTTTATTTTCTCTCCTAACTTATTTGATTGAGCTGTCTGTGGCTCGGCACAATGTCTTTTGGAAAGGCCTTGATTTAATCAGATTAAATGCAGTGACCCCTCACTTTCTGGGAATGTTATAAGCTCCCAAGTACCCGGTCTGCTGTCTGTGTCTCCTTTGCTCTCTGACCAACAGGCAAGAAATTCTTCCTTTAGACCTCAGAGTCTCTAAGCTACTCATCATCGCTTTTATTTCTTTTTTTTTTTTGCTGGCTAATGCCAGAATGTCTTGTTGGAAGTTTTTATTTAGACCACTGCTGGTTTATGGAGTTGTGCAGCTTCCATATTGTGTCTGCAGCAACTGCGCTCGAGATGCATTTGGCTTCTGCTGGGCTCTTGGCTTTAAAAGGCAATAAAGAGCCATGGGATGATTCTCCTTGCACCCAGCATAAATCAGGGAGAACTCCAGTTGAAGCCAATCAATTTGACTGATCCAGTGAAGTTTCCATGGTGGTCGAGGGGGTGTCAGTGAGGAGAGAATCAGGCCCTTGAATTGGAAGCTGGCTCACTGCCAGTGTGTTGTTAGAGCTCAGCTTACCTACTCCGTGTGGTTAGGAAGCCATTAAGAGAGGCAAATCCAGCCCTGTTGTGTGAGCAACAGAGAAGATTTGGAGGCAACATAAGTTTTCAGAGCTTAAATATGTAGTTTGGTTTGGATTTGCCCTTGATTCATTGCAACCCAGATGTTTGCTGCAACAAGCATTTATTTAATACTCATAAAAAACTCTGGCCACTTCTAGAAGGCTGTGGTTCGGACCAGGACCTCATTGTGCTAGTTGCTATATGGACATGTCATAAAAGGTTCAACACCTGCCCCAGAGTTTCCTATCTAAGCATAAGACAAGAGGTTCAAGCCCTTGGTCTGGTGTAGCTCCTGGGCTTTCTCGGCCATTCAAAGCTGGCTACGATGCTTCATTTCTTTGGCTTTGGCATGTTCGGAGAAGGAGCAAGTGAGTGGGGCCTGCTTGTTGGCAGTGCTATAGGGCTTGGCAGAGAAGTACTGTAGACATGGCCTTAGTTCCCACAGCAAAGGAGAGCTAAGAGCTTTTTTATTGAGTTGAGGTTTTGCAGCTAAATAACAGTAATTCAGGGAGAAGAGTTCTGTTTATGGGGTAGACACAAGTGCACTTGACTGATTAAGATGCACACAGAATAATATACGGATAGTTGCAGATATGGAAAAATGCCTAGGCAGGAAGCTGTCCCCTTCCAGTGGTGAGCCTTTACGCTGGAATAAGAATTCAAAAAGGTTGAAGAAGCCATCCTAGGAAGCAATTCTTTGCTGGAAACATGCAACGGGGACTGGATCTGCCCTGCACTTTACAGTAACACCAAATCTGACTCCGCTTTCACACAGATTAGTGCTAATTGTAAGAGACTTGTGGAGCACAGATCACTGAGTGCAGTGCAATGTTAACTGTCAAGCAAAGGCAGAACTGGATGGCTCAGAGGGATTTGGTAATGAGCTATGGAGCCTTGTGCCTCTAGGTCACTGGTTGAAATCTAATCTGCGATAATAGTGACAGAAAGTCAAATAGCAGTGCTGACAACATAGTGATGCTGGAGCAACCATGGGAGGGATGCAGCTGTGTGATCTATCGAATGGAGCCTATATGTAACCAGGTAAAATAAGCAGAAGATGAGTTTAGAGGAGACATCTTGTCCAGATGACTTTTGAAAAGCAAGATATGCTATGTCTGATCTTTGTTACACCCAAGTGTAACTAGACTAACTCCATTGACCTCAATTGAGTTTTTTCCTGATCATATCAGTGTAAATGATATCAGAATCTGACCCCAAAAACACTCTTATAGCAAAAGCTGTTAGACATATCCTGGTGTAAGAATACCTGTTTGCCATCAATCAAGATTGCAAGTGGGATGCCTCAAGGTTGGGTAGTGGAATACGGGTTTTTATCTGGAGTCGTGTGTTCAGTTTTGGGGCCCCGCTACAGAAAGGATGTGGACAAATTGGAGGGAGTCCAGCAAATGGCAGTGAAAATAGTGAGGGGGCTTGGGGACATGACTTATGAAGAGAGGCTGAGGGAACTGGGCTTATTTGGTCTAGAGAAGAGAAGACTGAGAGGGGATTTAATAGCCGCTTCAACTACCTGATGGGGGTTCGAAAGAGATGCAGCTGGACTGTTCGAGCAGATGACAGAGCAAGGAGCAATGGGCTCAAGTTGCAGCAAGGGAAGTTTAGGTTAAATATTAAAAAAAACTTTCTCATGAGGACGGTAGTAAAGCACTGGAAGAGGTTACCCAGAGAGGTGGTGCAATCTCCATCCTTGGAGGTTTTTAAGACCCAGGTACACAAAGCCTTGGTTGGGATGATCTAGTTGGGGCTGGTCCTGCTTTGACCAGGGGGTTGGACTAGATGTGACCTCCTGAGATCCCTTCCAACCCTAAATTTCTATGATTGTATGATTTTTAGGCCACCAGTTCAAGACCATTTAGAGTCGATAGTGTTAGAAAGCCCTTGCCACTTGTGGTCAGTTCAGTCATCTGCATGAAATGAGTTGAGGCTTTTACTGCATCTCTCAGGGGTTGCAAATGGTCACCTTGTAAAGAGCACCGCCAAGTTTTTGTCTACTTCATTGACATTGTCAGCAGAAAGGCCAGAGTTTGAAAGCACTGAGGGTGCTTATACACATGCCCCGATGCTTTCTAATTACAGTGTGTCAGGGCAGACTCAATTAATCCACATTCTCATTACAATGCTCTAGCATTGCCGTAGCGTCACGTGTATAAGCCCCCCCAAATTTAAAAATGGCGACTGGAGTGCTTGAACTAAAGCTTGTCGAATGAGTTTTAGTTAAAACATCCTGCATCCTTTTTTAAATGTGCAGAGGCTTAATACACACGATGCTGTGGCATTTTTATTAGAGCAGCTCTCTGGGAACTGCTCTAATTAAAACAACACCCCTTCCCCTGAGCACATGTATAGGCAGCTTCAGCTACTAAAGTAGACTAGTAACACTAGTGCTGATTATACTCAATCAACATAGACATATGTGTGTGAAATGGGATGGGGGGGCGGGGCTTGTGTTACTGCTAATTGTAGAGAAAAGACTCATCTCTCTCCCGTTGCAAATCAGGTATTTCCAGCACCATTACATTCATTTTATATCTCCCTGTCCATATCCATTCAAACACCCTCAGACGTATCTGTGCCCACTTTGTTATATTTTATGGCCTAGGCTGTGGTTCCTGCTCTTAATGCAAAGCAACCAGATTAACTTCCTCCTTAAGGATTCTTCTTGCATATGACAAGGTGGCATTGACCTCTCATTGCAGTTCTGTCCCATGTCCCTTTGTCATAGGAGGAGAACAGGGAATAGCTAAAGTCATCCTGTGTTTCAGCTTGTCTTGGCTGGCAAAAGGGCCCCTTTGGACCAGAGGCAGCTGGGTAACTTCTGGCAAGTCAACAGTTGGCCTTCTGCAGGATCCTTTGCTCCCCATTGCCCAACGTGCGTTGAGGACAGCTTTGAACTCAGCTCAGAATCGGGACCTATGTGTGTGTTCCCATCCTTTGTTGTTTTAATAATTATTGTAAAATGAAAACTGGAGACTTGCAGTGTTGAGAAGAAAAGACACCAGATTCATGCAGGTTTCCTGTTTTTCTTCTTAACAAAACCTCAGAACCACTTTAAACAAGTTTTGTAGCACCAAGTGTGGGTGAATGTGGGTGGAGTCCTGCATGTAGCCAAGGGGGACTCCAGAGAGTGCACCCAAGGACAAGTGTAAGTCTTCTCCAAACACAGCGGGGCCAAGTTGTCTCCTGACAAGATGGGGTAGAGTGGAGGGGTGTGAATGCGTGCAATAACCTTATAACCTCTGTTTCATCCCACCACATTAGACCATGCAGGCCTTGCTCTTTCCATGGAATGACCTGCACGAGGTAGATCAGAAAGCTGAGCCATTTTTGCAGTAGGATGTCTCTGAGAGATGCTAAGCAGATACTGGAAATTGCCAGCCTGCTCTGGGATTTGTTGTAGTTCAGTTGATTTGATTGTAATGACTACATCTCCCTAAAAAAAAGAGGGATTACATTGCATTAAAATATATGGCACCGTCTGATCTAATCTTCTGTTAAAAATTAATGCACTGTATTCTATAGCAGTGTGTGCAATTTGCAGGCACAGCATTCTTTAGCTCCCACAGTGCATCATAACAGTGGTATATGTGGTAAAAAGGATCTTATCAGTGATAGAGTACAATGCAGCCAGCAGTTCGGGAAGCAGCTAAGTGCACGTGTTCTCAGTAGCACCATGTAATTTGGGTGTGTGGTTCCCAGTGACAATCAGTGGTGTTTATGATTTCCTCTGACTGTGCAAGTGTTCGCATTAAATTCAGACAAGTCAGCAGGGTAAGTTCTTTTGTTTTTGGTTTTTTTTTAAAGGATGAATTCTGAAATAATTGTGGGAGTCAGACTTACATCAGGGAGAAGCTACAGGTAGATAGAATGGCCCAGATTCTTGCACAAGGGCTAATCAGGAATAGCCCTAACTAGCGAGAAAAGAAATCCCTATCATGTAGCAATACCATAATGTCAGAATCAGGACCACTTTGCTTCTGAGTAGCTGCATCATTTAGTTGAGCATCTAAGCTCTCCTGGCTCATCCATTGCTATTTTACTTGGATCAAATTCATAAACTTTGTGAGGAAGAGGACGACCAGTCAAGGGCTCCTCACACTTCTCATAAGTCTCTTCTCCTCTGTCTTCTTGGCATTCATTTTACTTTTGTTGCCTTTTTGTCATTATTTTCCTATTGGTATAATAATTGTTGACTGTGTCAGAAGAGTGTTGGAAGGCTCAAATGAACGCAGATAAACTGCCTTGAAATGCTGGAGGGAAAGGTCTATGGACACGCAAAGAAGTGTTGTTGTTCTTTTATTGCATCTTCTGCTTCAATGCCAGGGCGTACCTGAGCATCAAGAAAGAGAGCCGCAAACACACTGCATCCCGTGACTTGCTGTGAATCATGAACCATAATGTGATGCCTCTTGGTGAGTTTATAATGTTTTGGACAAGAGACATTCGACCTCAAAACTGCTGGGCTGAGGGCACTCATCGCAGTCTTCTTCAGTTTCTTAGTCTTACCCAATTGTCCTCGATCCTCCACTTACCCTGTGTGTAGGGTTTACACAAGGTGTGTGGCAGGGTAGAGGGACATATGCTGTTCATCCTGCAATTTACAGAAGACCTAATCACTCCTCAGTGACAAGGCAGCACAGAGCAAATATCCACCTGAGCACTTAGAGCTGTTTTCTCCTACTTTTGTCCCTCTATTTTCCTTTTATGATTGATGCTAATGAAAGCAACATGGCTTTTGTGGTTGGCGAGGCACACCCAAGACAAGGCTTCTGTCCCCCAGGTAGGCTCTCCAAAGAGCAGGTCTTGGCTTAGCATCCAGGCTCATTGGATGAAGACTCTAGGCTGAACTGGCTCATCAAATCAGGAGACGGCTATTTTGCTGCTAGTCAGGTATAATCATTTTCAATCAGTAAACTCATCAGCACAGTCAACATGAGCTTACTAACCGAGTGCTTAGCCTTTTCCACCTGCAAATTTATTCAGATCCAAGCCTTCTGCTTCAGGCTATAGAAATGCACAGAGAGAATCCTTTAAAAAATGGATGTGTCAAAGGACCATTGCCACGTGCCAAGAATATTGTCCTGTGTGACCTGGCCTATTCCTGCCACTAGGAAATAACATTCATTCTGTTACCACTGCACCTATTTCTTATACTTTCATTGCAGATAAGTTCAGATGTCAATTAAATTCTATCTTCCTATTATTATAGTGTCAGATACTACAAAGACGAAGGTAAACTTAATGGCTGTGGGTGTGTCTACATGAGACGCTTACTGCACATTAGTCTAATAACACTGGTCTGTAGTATTGTGGTTATTAACCGTGCTAATAGCCTACTGTGCAGTGTTATTAGGCAAATGTGCAGTAAGTGCCACTAAAAACCATGTGCCAGCACTACTGTGCAGTAACTCTAGTTACTGCACATTTAGTTAGTACCTCTTATTGGAGGTACTAACTAAATGCACAGTAATTAAGGAGCATTAATGAATGTGTAGATGTGCCCTGTATATAGCAATTCACCAGTGTCTTAATGATCCCAATATAAGTTAGTTTTTAGACTAAAGTCCAGACAAGAATGAAACTAGTACTCAAGAGTTGCTCTCACTAACTTAACCGAAGTGAGTTGCTTCATTCATTACCCACCTTCTGAGCCTACTAACAGCAACTGTTTATAGAGCACTTTTCAGCAATAGATTTCCAAGAGATCTTATAAAGGAGGCCAGTATCATTACCCCACTGTTATCTCATTACCTGATATAAAACTGTTACATTTTACAGATGGGGAAACTTAGACATCAGGTGGTGAAATGAATTCAGCAGGTCACTCAGCAGGCCATTGGCATAGCCAAGAAATAACAGGGAATACAGTAGTGTTTACGGCTGCGACTAGCTCTCATGATGATGACTACACAAGTTATAGATGCTGAAGACAGAAATCAAGTAGCACTGACAGTCCTCGAATTCATGCGTGGTATTGTTACATGGTTGGAGGTGTTTCTCTGGCATCTCTAAACCAATAATGATGGATTCTCAGGAGGGTAATGAATAGGGGATATTTCACTCTAGATATATCCAGTTCAATGCAATGCTCTCCCTCTACAAAATCTGCTCCTGCCTCTGTCGGAGACAGGATACAGGCTAGGATACTGGAGCACTGGTCCAGCCCAGTATGGCACTTCTTATGTTCACCGTGGTGCATTCTCCAGAGATTATTTTTTTTCCCCTGGGGCATTTTTATGTGACTAAAGTTATGTGACTACAGTAAGATGGATTCCATTACTTCCCCCAGGAGATTTTATCATAGGCTGGTAGACCTAACTGTTAGGACATATGTTCTTTCCTGTATACTTGCAGCTAATAATGTTCCACAATTCAACACAATAGTCAATCAATTTTTTTAGATGTTGTCATCATACTATCATTTTATAATTCCTGCCTTGTTTAAACCTGAGCAAAGACATTTCAAAGGGAATATCAGATTCATCAAAAGAATCATTTTCACTGTACAAATAGCCTAAAAAAGTGCCGCTTTCCTCTTTGCTGTAACTAGAAATGCACCCAATCCATAAAATGTCCCTAATATTTTTCTCTAAAGGACGAAATCATAACTTAGATTATCTTTCAGAAGGAACTTTATAGATTTTCCAGTTTCCAAGGGAGTTCTTTGGGGAGTCTTATTTCATCTAAATAACATTGTTCTCTTGATGAATATCACACTCCTATGAGAAAATTTGCCAGTGGGGGATTATCTTGCTTTAAAAGGTCCTAGAAGATAATACAAAAATGAGGGGGGAAAAGGTGTTTGCAGAAAGAGGCTTGTGGCATTCACACAAATAGTAAAACATCCAGTGTCTAAGAAATGCAGAGGTGATGAAGTCTAATCAGCCACATGTGCTTTTTTAATTAAGCAGGTGTCAACTTGATATGCTGCAGAGTGTATGGCACATCTAGTTTTCTGTTTACTTTATTTGTTGCATTTAGTGGAAATATAAAAATTGCCCTGTTGGATCCACATAGTCTCCTTCCATTCCACCACCAGAGGAAGGTGGGAGCGGATATCACTGCAAGAGAAAAACAGGACAATTATTTCATAGGTTCATAGACATTAGGGCTGGAAGGGACCTCGGCAGATCTTCGAGTCCAACCCCCTACCCCGAGGGCAGGGAGTCAGCAGGGGTCATAGGATCCCATAGGTTATGACATAACCTATCTACAGAAAAAGTTTCTTTGTAGTTCCCCCTTTCATTAGAGGTGTCTTTATGCCCTGGTATGTTTAGACCGGCTAGGCTGCAGTATTGTAGAGACAGATTTGGGAGTTACAATAGATTAGGGGGATCAAACACCTCTGCCCCTGGTCTGTGGCCTGGGTCGGGCCCCTAGACCGACCCTATGTGTGCAGCCAGTCCAGCATGTGCGCCACCAGCAGTGTACACCCTACCCAGCCCTAAGCACTGTGTGTAGTGCTTGCACCATCTCCACCAGCCCTGCCTGCTGCATGCCATGCACCATGCTCCATCCTCAGTCTGGGGCACATGCTGCCTGTGGCATGTGGGGCCATCGAGGACACGTTCAATGTCCCTGTCAGACCAGCCATCTGCACTGGATCCAGTCTATGGGCCTGATCTGACCTGGTCGCCAGGCCAGTACACAGGACCAGTCTCATGTAAGCACCACATGCAGCATGCATTCTGCCATGGTCCTGCACACTGCATGTACAGTATGTGCCGGGTCCAGCCCTGAGCGCTACATGCACCAGGAGTCAGGGCTGAGACGTGCTGCATGCAGCACACAGGGCCGGACAGAGACCTGCAGGCAGCAGCATGGGCAAAATGATAGGGCTCCATGGGCTACATCTCATGAGACCCCTGCAGTAGACCATAAGATAAATATCAGCCAACTTTTGTTAGACTTTTGTTAGACTTTTTTTGCAACAAGGTTGTATTAACAGGAATGTTTCTTACAGACCAGGGGAAATGATTCTTCCCCTCTATTCAGCATGGGTGAGGCTTCACCTGGAGTACTGTGTCCAGTTTTGGGACCCATACTTCAATAAAAATATGGACAGATTGCAAGAGCATGATGTGGATTAGCAACAAAAATTATTAGAGGTTTAGGAGGCAAGGTTGAAGGAATTAGGGTTATTTAGTCAGTAAAAGAGAAGGCTGGGGAGGGGGGGAGGATTTGATAACAGTCTTCAAATACACGAAGATTACAAAGAGTATGGAGATTGGGGCCATAGAGGACAGGACTAGGAGCAATGGGGTCAAGCTGCAGCAGAGGAAGTTTAGCTTGGAGATTAAGAGGATCTTTCTGACTCCAAGGGTCATCAAGCACTGGACCCAGTGGCCTGGAGATGTTGTAGAGTCTCCATTCTTGGAAATGTTTAAGAGCAGGTTGGGCTGACATTTGGCTGGGATTATTTACTCAAGAACAATCCTGCCCTGACTATGAGGCGGGGTTAGATGATGCCTTGTGACGTCTCTTCCAGCCTACTTTCCTATTATCCTGCAGATAGTCTTACTTTTGCTTCAGAAACTCAGAGTACGTTTGGCCTCTTGTCACGTTGTCAGCATGCTCTGCTACAGGGAATGAAAGGTAAAATGTGACACAGTCCATCAGGGAAGAGAAAAGTCACAGATGATTGTCTTCATGAAAAACTCGGAAATAATAGGAACAGTACATAAAAATGGATCCCCAGCTGGTAGAAGTTGACATCACTGTAAGATTTAATGGGGACATTCTCATTTATACTAGGTGAGGATCTGGACAATAATATCTTGCATTTACTTGGTGCCTTTCATCCCAGAGGTCCCAGAGGCTTTTGTGAACTTTATAAATAGGATTTCATTTTATCTATCACTAAAGTAACAGCTACCTTTAAGGAACAGAGTGACAATTGTGTAGCAGGGCTCAGGAACAGTGTACATTTCAGGGCATGGAAAGTTAGGAATACTGTTATCGCAGCTTACTTAGTTGTTCTGAAAACCAAAAAATATATATTGAATGTTTCCTAAATGTTACTTGTGGACATTATGATTATATAAAAGAGTAACTCTGGGGCATGCTTGAAGAAATGTATTTTCTGACTAGCTTGCCAATAACACAAGAGGAGATGTTAAATAATATACCTTTTGTATATTTTCGGAAGTCTGTATTTTATAGCTGGTAATGAAGATACTAGCTATTATTTCATCCTTTAAATGTTCATGTTCTTTTTTTTTCTTTTGGCTTTTTTTAAAGGATAGTTTACCCATCATAACAAAAAAGAAATATTAAGTTTGATTCTATCCCTCTCTTGGATAACAGGGAAACTCATGTATGGCTAAAAGCCATAAAGGACCATTTGTGGCTATAATAAGTAACATCTGGGAAGAAAAGATTAACATCTAAAAACAAAATTTTGTTTTTAACCATTAGACATGGCCATGTTTGGAGGAATGTGTTACTGTTCTTTGCAGATATTTATGGATCAGCTACAAAGAATGACAACCGTTGTGTTTTTGTGACGCTTTAGCCTGGAAAAGAAATAAGTTTAAGAAAAATATAACAAGGAAATGGTCCCCCCCCAAAATAAAAGGTCCATATCACTGGCTTATAGTGTTTTGCCAGTTAAAACCAGTTTAGGATCTACTCCCCAGTTCTTTAGCTTTGTCAGTAGGATCACCTAAGACTATTAATACGAGAATAAAAACTTACCATTAGTCCTGTTTTAGCTGGTTGACTTTGCCATTGAAGCTGCACTGGTCATTTTTGCCTTTCGGTTTTATTCTGTATCATTTTCCTTTCCCCATGCCCTAGCACAAAGTTTCTAATCAGAGAATACAGGGAAGTGTTTAAATGCAGAAACAAAATGTTTCACTGGAGTTTTTTTCGTGGAAAAATATGTATTGATACAGTTTTGCAAAACCTAGAAAAGGACCCGTTGACTAGATGGTTTTGATTGTCATTGGTTTCAAGTAGATCCATTGTCAACAAGCTGAAAGTCAACGGCCCTGTAGCTTGATGAGTTTTGTGTATAAAAGAAGTGCCAGTAAGAAGCGCCTGAGTTTAAAACTTTCACAAGACTGTCTCTCCTTTGGGGAATTTTGATTCTCTTGCCATTTGGTTTGTTTAAGAAAAAAAGCTTAGTGATGTCTAATCTTCAGGAACGTACCTTGTCGTCCAACCCACAAACTATTGGCAAAATAATAACCCTACACAGAATGTACTGTTAGCTCTTTTTTTTTTTCCCTTTTCCCCCCTTCAAAGGTATAAATCACAGCATTTAGTTTTTGCAAATTAAAGTATAGGCTTTGCCCTGGATATTTGGCACTGGTTCTCCTGGCCAAATGTTCCATGCTGCTTCCAAAAAAACGCGGACACTGAGCTAGCTGCAGTCTGTCTTTGAACTCATTTGCAAAACCTCAATCTTTATATGCCTCCAAACAAAAATATACATGGTTTATTAAGTTGCACTTTAACCATTTTGTGTGTGGAGTTGCCAATGACAATGCTATGCCTTTTTTTGTTTCCCTCTATTTTTACTGCTGCTGATCCATGTAGAAAGAATTCACCCTGATACCAGGTTTGGGGGGCACAAGGATTCGGCACCATTTGCATTTTCAAAACACAGGCCTAAAAGTGGGATTCAGTACTGAATAGGGCTCAGACCGGCTGTATATACAACAAGAATATATGTCACCTTACACTCATGCAGGAAGAAAACTATTGTTCCAGGTGTGCTTTTCAGTATATTTCCCAATGCCCTTTTCGCTGCTTCTTTGCATTGATGCTTTTGCATCTAAACATTCCCGCAGTGCCACGACTGTGGTTTGGATCACCAAGCTAATTTGTAACTATTAGAGTGTTTCAAAACAGTATGGAAATGGAAATACACCACTCCCCTTGGTCTCCTTCCCTGCAGCATTTGTTTGATTTGATTGTCTATCAAATACGGCTTGAAGTTTTAATCAAATGGATGTTCTGCATGGAATCGCTGGAAGTTACTAGGATGTAAAATATTTGCAGAACTTGTCTTAATCTTGGACTTTGCTCACTACCCTCTATATGCTGCTTTCCTTTGCAAGGTTTCTTTCCTATTGATGCGATGCCATCTTTGCTGCTCTAACAAAGGCCTATATAAATGATGGGAACCCAGAACAGATGTTTTTGGGCAGTTTTCATTCAGATTGGTAGTTCAGCCATAAAATAAGAACCTGACCACTTGTGGTTATTAAGGATAGTATGATATTTTTCATGAGTGTAGCTGTGTATGTTAGGTCCAATAGCTTCCTGTTCTGTTTTGGCATCCTACTACATTTCCCTTTGTTAAACCTAATGTGTCTCAGATTTGTCTTTGTTTCCCGCTCCTTACCATCTTTATATATGCACTAACTGGTCTCCATTATAGGGCCGGTGCTGTTCACTCCAGATTTTCGCTAGTGTAACTGAGAGGAAAATTTGGCCCATATGCTCAGCAATAAGATACATCCTCACTGTCAACAGTTTTCTTACTCCCATCGCCACTCTGCCATATGGCAGCTTCACAGGAAAGAGCTGGATATCATATGTTCTAAATAGCATTTTTCTCTCCGCTCTCCAAAATACCATGCAGAATCGAAACGTGTTTTTATTGATATTAAAATACAGAAATGGACCAGCTCCCTAAGCCATTGCACAGCCAAAACTCCCACTGGAATTAATGGAACTGTTCCATATTTCCAGTGGGATAATGAGAAGCAGAATTTGGCCTCATGACAGTTTTTACTGATTAAGTACAAACGCTGCGTTTCAGGATTTGACCCAGTAGTCATCCCTACAGTCTTGATCATGATATGACACACTGAAGAAAAGGTAGATTAAGATACAAACCTCATGGGGATATAGGACGGGATTTGTCCAGTCTAAATCTAATGTCCCTATTATATTTTAATGGAGCTTAATGGGTGAAACTGGGTCTAGATCTTGACTAATAAGCAAAAGAGAAAGCAATATGCAAGAAACAAAGATAAATTTGAAACCTCCTCACTAGCATTCAGTGAAGCTGAGGTTTGGTCCATGATATAACAGCCCGGTGCATGAAAGTCTCCGTTAGTCTCTTTATTAAGCAATGTTACTGGCACTGATCCTCATAATTTGCAAACTGTACTTCATTGACTGACTATTATTAGTGATTATTTTAAATAGTGTATTTAGAAAAGATCTTTTTTCAGTATGTTTAGGTACCATAACTAAATTAGCCACACCATTAGTCACCCTTAAGCAGCCATTAACAAACACATCCCACCCAGCTGAATGCCTAAGAAAATATCCAATTAACTACATGTGTTTTGCAGGATGTCTGTGAAGTTGCTACACTTGATCTTCAGCTGCTTTGGGGGAATGAATTTCAGACTTGGGAACCCTCTGTTGAAAGTACTCAGCAGTGGCCTCAGTGTGTTCAAACCCAACACCAAACAGCCAAGATTGCTCTAACCACTCTCGACTACTGTGCTAGGTCATGGGGAATATGGATGAATTCAGATGAATAACTCCATTTCTAAGTTGTTTCCAGGGAGCGTGTGGGTGTTGCAGAAATGTTAACTGCCAGGCTATTCATTTCTCTGCACTAATAGTTTCCATACTAGCTTACTGACCAGTCTCCCTTATGTGTCAGGTCAATTTTCTTATTAAATAAGAAAATAATGAATGCTAGGAATGAGCTTAGAAAGCTCTCATTTCCCAGTGTGTGCTGTGGTGCCAAGTGTCTGGCTGGCATCACCTCTAATATTCTGCAAACAACATCTGCATGAGTGTGTCAGTTGTATAACTGGTAAAGTTAACGTAAGTGGCTACACTGATTTGCTGAACGGCACTGATTAAAGCTATTTTACCGGAGAGAGGCTCTGCAGCATGTGGGAAATACTGTACACCAGGCCGTGTTTGTGCAGTCCAGGAAAGCAGAGACAGGATCATCCGCGGCAATTCATCATTTGCAGTAATGACGGGGAGAAGGCTTCCTCCCTGCTCCCAAGTCCCTTCTTCCTCAAAGTAATTGATAATGTTGTGGGTCAGCAGTAGAGCCATTTTCTGCCATGTGGGAGACCCGGGGTTGATTCCCAGACACGCATATAACCACAGCCATCGAGGCACTGATCGTCCGTACTCGGTCTGGCCTTTGGGTTTTGTCTCGATGGTCTAAAGGAGACATGGAGGGTCTGGCCAGCCTTCACTCCTCCATACTCCTGCCTAGGCAGACACGCCGATGGTCCTGGTGACCTCTCATGCATACTCCACGATCCAAAAAGATTGACAGTTGCCTACTCCTATGCTGAAAGTATTGCTGCCCGTGACAAGTGTCAGAATATCGGTGCTTCAGAGGAGTTTCCCCAGACAAATAGCTGCCTTGCAGGTTATTCCACAAAAGAAAAGCCCAAGAATTAACCAGGGCAAGAGAGTGAGAGCAGCCTTGCAGAAGATTAGTGATGGTCTTGGGGAGTGGCAGAAGGAACCTCTAACCAGGAAACCCTGAGTTTTAATCAATTCTCTCCTGTTGTGTTGTTGCATGGCCTTTGGGAAGTTGCAGAGCCTCTGTGTTCAGGGCAGAGGAGGTCCCCTGGTACTACTGCACCCTTCAGTTCTTCCAGGCCCATCATGATGTGAGGTTGTGGAAAGAAAGAAAGGCAGTTGTTTGGAGACACAGCCCAGATTTAATTGGGGTGCATTGTGCATGCTGTCTAGGGAAGCTACTGCATGTGCTCAATGCCAGGGCAAGGTTTTCTTCCCCATGTAACACGGGGGGAAAAATCCACACCTGCTACTTGCACCCATCTCCCCCCCTGTATTCCTCTTCCGCCCTGCTGCAGCCTCTGCACCTCTGCCTCTTCCACACAGCCCCATCCCCACTCCCCAACCCACTTTCCCCGTGACCTGCCCACATCCCTCCTCCCCCTGCCCCTGCTTACACTTGCTCTGGCATCCCTGGGCTCCATCCCCTCTTCAGCCTGGGGCATGGAGCGTGACCCCAGCCTGGCCCTTGAACAGCAGTGTCAGCTCTGCGTTGCTGCTACAGGGCCAGGCTGTGGTCCTGCTTCATCCCTGGTCCTGCTTCATGCCCCAGGCTGCAGCAGGGCCAGAGCCTGCCAGTGCTGGATGAAAGGTAAGTGGTGCAGGAGGAGGGGGGTGGCAGGAGAAGAGGGGCTGAGGCTGCAGGGGGTTGGAGTGACAGAGGCAAGGGGGCACCGGCCCAAGGGGAGGAAGCAAGGAGGGGGAAGATGGGGGGAAAGTGCGGGGGCCCAAGGCTGCAGAGGACAGCCTCCTTACTGCCCCACAGTACATGCCCCCCATTGCCAGCCTCTCCACTGCCCTTGTTGCCCTCCCTCACCACCTGACCCCCACCGCCTGCTCCCCTACCACTGCTCTCCCCACTGCAGCGGTGGTGGGGGCAAATTTAAGAGGATCCTCCAATAAGTAAATTCGAGGCATGAAACAACGATAAAGTTACAAAATGTCCATGTCTAGAATCGAATTATTTATGGAATTATGGAATGATTTTATTTATTTTATACTAATTATTGTAATAATGATCCTAACTATTTTAAGGAAAAATTTTAACTGTGTTATCATTTTGCATGTCTAGAATCTAATTATTGGGGCGCCGTCTTGGACTCAGGGAAATGCAGAGTATTAGGTTTTACAACAGGGGTGAACAAAAGAGTTATCCTTTATCCCATCCTGATATAATTGGAGTCTACACTTGAACGTGCCTAGTTATTGGGGCTCAGTCTCGGACTCGGGGAAATGCAGAGTATTAGGCTTTACGAAAGGGGTGAACAAAAGAGTTATACTTTATCCCATCCTGATATAATTGGAGTTTATACTTGATTGTGCCTTAGGTTAGGAGAACGAGAGCCCAGTTTATCTGTTTGCATGGCTGCAGCCCCATTGATATCAACCAGTTTGTACTAATGGGCTTGTGACCAGTCCTCTACTGCATAAAACTGCAGACCCTATTGGCATTTCTCGGACAGACCCTCCATCATGCCAGAAAGTCACCAAAGCAGTAGACGTGTTTCAGAATTCCCACACAGTTGTCTTAATATCCATTTCTTTCCAAAGACCTGACGATTAGTGGCAGAAGGAAGTGCACACAGAAATGAAATCAAGAATGTCAGTGGGCTCAGGAAGCATCATTGTTTGCTGTCTGTATTAGCCCGAGGGTGCAGCAGCAGCAAAAAAAGCTTGGCTCTTATTTGATAGCTGAAGCTTTGACATTCAGGCAGATCCAAATCAAACAGATGTGTGTGTGTAAATAATTAAACCACACAGAAATCCTACATTGTAAAATAATGTTAAGTGTCAGGCTTGAACCTTGCTAGGCACTCAGAGGAACCCGTCTTCACTTCACATAGGCACGGTGTCACAAGGTAAGCTATGATTACCAAAACCGTGCAATAGCTCATGCAAGCATAGACTAGAGGAGACGGTTTAGTGGCGTAGGACTTGGGCCTTGATTCAGCAGTGCTATAAATTTAAATCCAAGTAGGTGAGCTCAGGTTATAGTACTGGTAATGCAGACACTTGAGTACTGCACTGTGTACTGTAGAACAGCCTTTGGATGAGATCCTTAAAAAAACCCAAAATCTTCTCTGCTACGAAGATAATGAAAATCATCTGGAATTGCTGTTGTGCCCTCAACCACAATATTGCTTTTGTGTCTTCTCACCACTGTGTGGTACTGTTTGTTATTGTAATGCAGTACAGAGTGGGTATTTGGAAAAGAATGGTATTGTCTCTTGGCTGGTTGTTGCTTACAGATATTATAAAACCCCTACTCCTGCTGATGGCCAGTGGAGATATTCTTGTATCTCCAATGGCAATTGCATGATGTATTAGTAAATGCAGAATCCAGGTTCTGTATGTCTCTGCTACTCTACGAGCATTTTGTTGTTTAATTTGGGGGTTTATGCTTTAATCATGGATTGGTGTACAATTTCAGATTTTGAATTCTTGTGGACTCTAGAAACTTGGCAGTGAGCATGCTTCTCACACTGCTTTGCCGAGAGAACATATTGTCCGTAAGGACCTGGCTTCCAAACTTAGTGCATGTCCTTACATACACAGGAAAGTCCACAGTGACCTAGTTAGAAATGCTGTGTCCGTGGGCAGATCTAGGATTTGGCAAAGGGGGTGCAAATGGTGTGGTGCATCATTGCATATAACACAACACACATTTTTCTCCAGTTAAAAAGAAACTAAGGGCTTCAGTAATAAGTTAGGGGGCCTAAAGCAAGAGCATGCAATTTAAGGCTGAAGCAAAAAAAAACTTTATTGGGATGCGCATTCATTTCATATATCATATTATATATATAATATGATATATGAAATTAATAAATATATATAAATTTATATATATATATATACACACACATATATTATATATAAAAAACACAAAAAACTAGGCAAAAATAATCAAAAGATATTGTTTCATTAGTCCTGTAGCCATTATAGTTAAATGTATGTCTCTTTTTCAGATTCATAAAACAAAATCTAACCTTCTTGAGCCCCTTGGCAGTACATCCAAGGCTTCATTGAATGTTATCTCCACACCTGGGCTAATGTTCACCTGAGTTAATGTTTCCACACCTCAGTGAAAGTTTTTTACCTAGAGTTAAAAAAGCAGCCTGCTGGGCTGTGAAATAGGAACTACATGATTAGGAGAAGCTAACAGACAGCAGAATTGCAGGAAAAGGATTGCTTTAGTAGTGGAACCATTAAAGATCATTACAAAAGAAAGAGATTCATTAACACTTGTGGAATAAAGGGTTTTAAAGGAATTGGATAGGTCAGTGGTGCTCAATCCTTTCATTCAGTGGGCCGGATGGACAGTGACCGGTTCCTCCTTGGGCTGGATATGGCTGGTGAACCCAATCTGGAGCCCAGGACAGGCGGAGCAGGGCCCTATCCAGCTTCACAGAGGGGTGTGGGGGGCAGCCTAGCCCCAATCTAGCCATGCAGAGGAAGGGGTGCTTGGCCTGGCCCCAACATGGCCCTGTGGAGGGGGTGAGGCCATGACCCAGTCCTGAACTGGTCGTGCATGGTCTGAACCCAACCTGGCTGGGTGGGAGGAACAAGGACATGGCCTGGCCCTGAACTAGCCATCTGAACCAGATTATAATGAGCCATGAAGTCAAGTGACTCCCTCACTTCTGCCTGAATGTAAACGCTGCCATCACTGCCAGGCAGACCAAGACTCAAAGGGGGTGTAAGTGCACCACTGCACCCCACTTGGATCTGTCTCTGGCTGTGTCCATGACTGCACATGCTTACACTGAGGTCTTGGGAGGTGCAAATGTGCATTAACATACCTAACTGTTTATGCTGTGTCTGGTTATTAGATGTATATAAAATCATAGGGCTAAAAGGGACCCTGAAGGATCATCGGGTCCAACCCCCTGCATGAGCAGAAAAGACATCTGGAGTCAGACGACCCCAGCCAGGTGGCTGTCCAGTCTTTTCTTGAAGACCTCTAGGGTAGATGATTGCATCACCTCCTGCAGGGAGCTTGTTCTATAGTCTGGACACCCTAGTTGTGAAGAAGACATGATGCACTGGAGAATGCAGGCATCTATCCCACTACCTCTCACATTCAAAGCGAGTGCTCTACCACCTGAGCTAATTCCCCTGCTTGGATGCTTGGGTAGGTTGGTTGGAATCATATGCTCCCCTCCCCAAATTAAAAGCTCTTACAATGCTTTCAGAAGATGACTGGGCTCAGGCTCTGATGGACCAGAAGTGAGAGGAAGATCCAATAATGAGGAGCAGCTACTCAGAACTACCTCCCATGTGGTTTCACCAAATGAATGTGGTGCACAGAAAGTATTTGTGGGAGATTGCTCTCCACTAACTAGGGATTGCAGTGGAACATAAAGAAGAAGTGGTTATTACCATCACATAGGAACACTACTCATAGGTAAGGATGCAGTTGTGCTAAGCACTGAACAACACAGAAAAGATATGATCCTTGACCCCCAAAACTGCAATTTAGGTATTTAAAAAGGGATCTTTAATGCATACAGAATGGAGAATGGGGGAGGGCAATGAATAATTGGCTGGCATGACAGGAAGTGATGTCAGTGTGCCAGCACCCTTGCTGGTGTTGATAGTTCTTCTATAGGCACTTCAAAAAAGGGAGTTCTGAGGAAGGTGGTTAAGGACAGTAGAGATCTACAAGGAGCTTCACCAAAGCCTAGTGGACACCCTGAACAAAAGTGTAAAGGTGCTTCTTAAAATTTATAAATAAGCAGAGGAAAATGGCATCTTGGATTTATCAGAGGCAGGAATCAACATCTTGATGGCATACGCAAGATCATAGCTATGGTAGGAATAGGTCAGGAAGGACTTTGGAAGAGAAGACAAGCAGCCTACAGTTGATGTGATAGAGAAGGGGAGTCAGTGGAAGAGTACAAAATGAGGAACAAAACTTATCAAACCAGTGAATGTGGTCCTTGTAGCCTCATTCTGAGCAAGTATAAATAGGGAACAGTTTGTTTGTCAAGGACAGACAGAAAGATTTTGCAATTAGTCAGATGTGATACGAATGAGAGCCTGGATAGCAGTTTTTAGGCGTGTGAAGGGAATGGAAAAGCCTGAGTATATACAGTGAAATCAAGGAAGATCTGCAAAGGTTAGCTACAGATTTAGAGTGAGATTTAAGGCAAAGATGATGTTCTACCTGCCGGTGTATCTGTTGAATGCTGTTTATAGCTCTATGTTTATATCGGAAGCTTTCTTAGAGCATGTGCTAGGTTGTTGCCATCCTTCATCTGAGAGGTGGCCACTTGCTTACAGGCATAAGGTTTTTTGGAGGCTAAACATTGCAACATAACTGGACTTGATTACCATCGAACCTTGATCGTGGAGTCCCAGGGCAAGGCCTATGTTGTGCCTCATGTAAGTCAGTGTCACATTACTACCCTGATGCTACCCATTGCCGAGGTGCATTTATCCGGGTCATTCCTTCTATATGCTGCGCTTGCCTTGGGACAGTGGGTGTTGCATGGGTACCGGCCAGGATGTCAGGGCACCAACTGCAGAGGAGCTGCTAAAAGAATAAGCTTCCAGGGGAATAAGGAATTGGCAAACAGGAACCCACAAAACACCCCTGGACTAATCTGAGAGAAGACCTTTCACTAACCCACTTGCCTTCCCATTTCATCTCTTAGGAGAAATGCTGCTACCTCTGGTAGACTATGGACCAGTCTCTGGAAGGAAATGACAATTACTGCCATGTTTAATATTAGGGAGGGTAAAAAGGTGCAAGAGAATCTAATCCTTCTGAGCACCCTGGGTGACACCTGGATCTTACTATTGATATCAAAGGAAGTGTAGATTCCCTATCTCTTGAAGTCTTTAGATCAAGACTGGATGTATTTTTGGGAGATATGCTGTGGTCGAATACAACGGATTGGGCTCAATGCAATAGTAATGGACCAAAATTCTTCAATCTGTGTTATTTCATAGATTTCATAGATTCATAGACATCAGGGCTGGAAGGGACCTCGGAAGATCATCGAGTCCAGCCCCCCGCCCAAAGGGCAGGAAGTCAGCTGGGGTCATAGGATCCCAGCAAGATAAACATCCAGTTTCATCTTGAAGGTGTTCAATGAAGGCGCTTGAACCACCTCCGGTGGCAGGCTGTTCCAGACCTTGGGGGCTCGGACAGTAAAGAAGTTCTTCCTTATGTCCAGCCTGAAACGATCTTGAAGTAGTTTGTGACCATTCGACCTCGTCATCCCTTGGGGCGCTCTGGTGAACAAACGTTCCCCCAGATGCTGGTGGTCACCCCTGATAAACTTGTAGGTGGCCATCAGATCACCCCTGAGCCTGCGCTTTTTCAGGCTAAAGAGCCCCAGGGCTCTCAGCCTGTCGTCGTAGGGTCTGCTTCCCTGACCTCTGATCATGTGCGTGGCTCTTCTCTGGACTCTCTCAAGCTTCTCCACATCCTTTTTGAATTGTGGAGCCCAAAACTGGACACAGTACTCCAGCTGCGGCCTCACTAAGGCAGAGTACAGGGGGAGAATGACGTCCCGGGATTTGCTTGAGAAGCATCTATGGATGCAAGCCAGCGTTTTGGTCGCTTTACTAGCCGCCGCATCGCATTGCAGGCTCATGTTCATCTTGTGGTCAGTGATGACCCCCAAGTCTCTTTCTTCCATAGTGCTAGCCAACATAGCACTGCCGAGCCTATAAGGATGCTGCGGGTTTTTTTTCCCAAGGTGGAGAACCTTGCATTTATCGGCGTTGAACACCATCAGATTCTCGTCCGCCCACTTGCTGAGCCTGTCCAGGTCAGCCTGGATAACCTGCCTGTCTTCTGGTGTGGATGCTTTGCCCCAAAGTTTGGTGTCATCGGCGAACTTGGCCAGTTCTGATCGCTTCTGACTCCAGTGTCCACATCATTAATGAAGATGTTGAACAGTATGGGTCCAAGGACAGAGCCTTGGGGGACCCCACTGGTCACAGGACACCACGATGAGTGACTTCCATCGATTACTACCCTCTGGGTCCGACCCCGGAGCCAATTTTCCAGCCAGTGGATCGTGGAGGACCCAAGGCGACAATTGGCCAGTTTCTCCAAGAGGCGATCATGGGACACCAGATCGAAGGCTTTTTTGAAGTCAAGATATATGACATCAATCTCTTCTCCCTTGTCCAGGTGATAGGTCACCTGGTCGTAGAAGGAAATGAGATTGGTCAAGCAAGACCTACCCGCAACAAACCCGTGCTGGCTATCCCTTAAGATGTTGGTGTCGGCCAGTCCATTAAGGATGGCCTCTTTAATGAACTTTTCTAAGATCTTCCCCGGGATAGAAGTCAGGCTGATGGGCCTATAGTTAGCCGGATCCACTTTCCTCCCTTTCTTGAAGATAGGCACCACATTGGCCTTCTTCCAGTCTTCGGGCACTATACCAGAGTGCCAAGAGTTTTCAAAGATCTGTGCTACAGAAGATCCGTTATACAGGAGAGCAAACTAATTGACCTCATGGGCCTTCTTGGTCTTAAAAATCTGAGTCTAAGTGGGTGTGTCTACATGAGATGTTTTACTGTGCACTAGCATATTTACTGGTTAGTAAACATGTGCGTCTACACATGCACACACTTACTGCACAGTAAAGCTTGCTAATCACAAGTAAATGTGCTACTTGCATTTGCTTGTAAGTACTAACTGCGCAGTAATGATCATGTAGATCCCTGATGGAGCAAATGTGCTCCTGGTCAGCCAGCCACCAGGGAGTGGAAAATTGCTCCCTGTCCCTGGGAGATGCCTGCTGCACCAGAGCCTGGGAGGAGAGGGGGAGCAGGAGTATGTCCCCTTGCCCCAGCAGCAGGGAGCTCCAAGACTCCTAATCCAAGATTGCAATTGGGGGGTGGGGGCTGGGAGATCCTTATTTCCCAGCCCCTACTTCATCATTGCAGTTGGGGACCAGGGGACTGGGAGATCCTTATCTCCCCACACTGCCCATGTAACCACAGAGCTACTGCTGGCCCAGCACTGGCCATACAACCATGGAGCTGCCACTGGGAGATAAGGGTCTCCCGGTGCTGGCCCTGTGATCGCGGAGCTGGGGAGCCTGTTCTCCACCCAGTTCTGTGAGTGCATTGCTGGTTGGGAAACAGGCTGGGCAGCGTGTTTCCCACTCATCTCTGTGGGTACGGAGCTGGCAGAGGGAGATAAGGATCTTCCAGCACTGGTCACACGACTGTGGAGCTGGGAAGAAGGTAAGGATGTCCCAGCGCTGGCTCAATGGTCGTAGAGCTGGTGCTAGGAGCTCCCTGGTGGTGGGGGCCAGGAAGCCTGTTCCCCACCTAGCTTTGCACTCATGGATCTGAGAGGGGAACAGGCTCCCTGGCCTCCACCCTCTGATCACAGAGTGGAGGCTGGGAACTGCCCCGGTCAGGGGCAGGTCCCAGCCCCATGCCCCGGTTGGGTGATTGAGGCATGGGGCTTGGAAAGACCTGCAGGAGTGGGATAGGTCCCAGCCCCCACTGCAATCTGCTGGTGATACAAGTAGCAGCGAGCTAGCTGCTAGTTGCCCCACCAGCAGATCAGGGCAGGGGGCTGGGATCTGCCTCTCTCCTGCAGCTCTTTCCAAGTCCCCTGCCCCTAATTGGGGAGCCAAGGCTAGGGGCTCCCTGCTGCCAGGGCAGGGGGACACTGTCCCCAGCAACAGGCAGCTGGCAGAGAACACCAGCAGCAGACAGCAGACCGGAGCAGGGTGCAATGCTCCAGCCCCAGCTAGGAGACAGCTGTCTCCTGGCCCTGGCAGCCCCTGGGCTAGCACCAAGGGGGAGCCTAGAGTCACCCCCCTGGTGGCAGCAGGGGCCCATTTCAGGTCCCCAAAAAGCAAGAGCAATTTGCTGCCATTTTGCAGCAAATCTGCTCCTGCCTCCCTGCACGTGCAGATGCCTGCCTAGGAGCATTTACTTGTGTGTAATTTACTCATGAGAAAACTGCTCCCAGATCTCATGCACATGTAGACACACCCAGTATCACCATTTCTAGTCTCCTCTGTGTCTCATAGATCATTCTCTCTTCAATGGCAATGGCTCTAGTGGCCAGAACAGGAGAGTGAGTGCTTTTTCTGAGTTCTACAATGCCTTTTCATGGAAAGTAGGCAAGGCCAAGGGACATTGTGCCTTGCCCAGTCCAGGGTTATTTCTAAGGATGAGAACTACATTTCCAGACTCCCAAACCTTTTACAACTAACTAATAGGATTTTTTCCCTGCTTTATTTTATAATCAATGACTTAAAACTTAATTTTTAAAATATTTTAAATCTGGCCCAGATAGTGCAGAGCAAGTAGTCAAATTGCATTAGTTAGACTATTCAGGCTTTATTTTTTTTCCTTTTAATTTAATTTTGAATGAGTTAGTTCACACCAGTTTTGCATTACAGTGCAACTTACTTTCTCTTTTCCATTTACAGTGATGGTGGGAAACACAGATTGTTTAAATTTCTTAGTCTGGGCTGTTCCTCTTGAACAAATAGTAAAAGAGAAGGATGGTCTTATCTGTAAGATTGGGACCTTGGAGATTTTTTTAGAAGAATGTTCCAGAAATCAAAACATTTCAGCTTCTCACCATCTCAATGAATTGAAAAATAAACAAAATTAGCCAGAGATTTGGCCAAAGAAAATATTTTTAAGAAAAAAGAATTGTGCTAAATATATTGTTCTAATTGAGCCGGTAGCTTCTAAACCAAGAATTCTTCTAGTGTTGAGAAAGCAATATAATAATAATTCATACTAGTGCATATCCAGAGGAGTTTCAAATGAGATAAAGAAATTACTCTGTGTTTAAACTGCTGTTCCCTACTAAGGAATTTAGGTCATTTTCCTCCTTAATTACTTCAACTGCAAACAAAGACACAAATGATAGTTTGGAGCATCAGTCTACATATACTGTAAAAAGATAAACCCAGTAATATAACTACATGGATCAAGAGGCCAGCAAAGGTCTCTTGGCTCACCTTGCTATGAAGTTAAAATTGTTACTCTCAGATGAGGGTTTGTTGTAAAACGAGTTGGTGTTCTCAATCGAGATCCAACTTGATGTGTGACCACACACTAGATCCACCACTGTGGTTGGCAGTGTCTGGATCTCATTCACAGTCACAGCATTGGGATCAATTCAGCAATGCAAATAACAACAAAGGGAATCATTCAATCCCTCCTAAGGCATATTGGCAAAACAGCATAGGGAAGCTCCTGCTGTGACTGCTCTGCTATTCCTTGGATGGGCAGTGACATTAAAAAAACCCACCAAACAGTGATACGAGCATGGGCATGAGTCTCCAAACCTTTACTCTTCAAACCCTGAAGTACTTCTTGTATCCTGGCAGCTACTCGGCACTCAGGCCCCAATCATGTTTTTTTTCCCTTTGAGTTTAATGAGTCCTTAGATAAAGTATATTGTTGCACTGCAGACTCAGTGCCTTACATTTGCAGTCAGGTATGAAGACAAGGGATGTGTCTCCAAACAGCTGACTGTCTACAGAGGTGGCATAACAGCAAGGGACGGGCAGTGTCGTCCAGCCAAAATGGAAGGGCAAAGCAGTGGAGCAGAGCATTGTCTCGTTAGTTATGTGCTTTGTTGTGTCTCTTTCAGCATTTAGTTAATATATTGTGCTTGGATTCTTTGGTAGTCTCTCAATGGCTAACACTTTGCTATCTGGGAAGGGTAGGAGTGGGGAGCCTATCCTTTAGGGGAGGAGGAATCAATGGAAATTCTTCTCTAAAATTTGACTTGTCACATGGACACCCAAGGGTAAACAAAGTGCTTTATTCCTGGAGTGAAAGGAGAAAACACTTTTACCGGAGCATCAGACCTCACCTCCTGTCTCGCCATCTGCCCCCTGATCTGCCATGTGCCTACAGCTGCACCGTGACATCAGTCAGGCCTCCCCTGTGAACTGCATCCTCATACTCTCTGTAGAGCCGTCTGTTGCTCCCAGTGTGCATGTATCTACCTAAAAATCCACAACTGGTCTCGCGTCGAATCAATGCTCACAGTCAACTCACATCTAAACAAATTGAATACAGCTACGAGCTTCAAAGATCCTGCTTATTTATCCCATGACAGGAAGAGAGACTCCCAGTTCTTCTGCTCTTGACACCTTTGTCAATAAAATCTGCAGATTGCACAATATAAAGTTGTTTTATAATTCATCTTCCTGACAATAAGGGAGCCTTCCAATGGGAAAGCTTTACGAGGTTATCATAGAAGCAGATTGTTCGCTCTGCTAGAGCAGAGGTGGTGTCAGCATTTATAGTATACAAACAATGAAAAAGTGACAAAATATTTAAGATTGTTCTTATTTTCATATTCACATTTCAGGCACTAAAAAGAAACCAGGCCTGATTTGACTTTAAAGAACTATTTATATTTGGCACACATTTAGGTCATCGTTAAAAAAGCATAGGGATGATTAGGTTGTGTAGTCCATCCCCCTGCCATTGCCAGATTACTTTTCAGACCTTGGGTCTAATTTGATTATTTTTAAAGGACACAATATAAGACTTAATAGAAAGTCATGCAATTGCTGCACTTTATTTGCCCATTAAAGGACTTTTAAGTCTTGCTTTCATAATTAACTGCAGTCAAAATAAATTGAAGGTGCAAATGTTGGCAGCTGGATGTCTCATTACCTGATTTGAATGAGCTACTGTGTCATCTAACTGTCAGCATTCCCACCCACAGTCGTAGGATGACCAGGAAGCTGACTTTAAAAGCTGTGCACTGAAATGTATAGTATGCACACCAATTATCCAAAATTCCTGGCTCTTTTGGGAGTTGTTTGGTTTATTGTATAAATACATGGTCCTTTAAAAATAAAGGTGGTGATATTCAAAGCTCCGTATTGCATTTAGGCATGTATTTTCCATTTATTTCAATGCAAAGTTAGAGATCAGTTCCCCAAAATGCTTTAAAAATGTCAGCTGTTCTGTGAGGCTAAGTACAGAGGTTCAAAAAGCCCGAGGTGGAATCAATTGTAATAGCTGCAATGGTGGCGGGAGGAAATGGGGGGAAAACAGAGACCCCCAGCCCCCTCACCCAGCCAGAACTGCTGCAGGGGGTGGCTGCCGTGAGGGGCTTTGTCGCCTCTCCTGCTGACTGGCCCGGCCGTGCCTTCGTTCCCCAGCCCCACCTTTGGCCAGTCTCTGACCCACAGGGAGTGAGATGGGGTAGGGGGTCTGATCCATGCCATGCAGACCTTGGTGGGGGGGTGGCTGGCTAGCAAGGGGTTTGGGCTGGGATTGTGGGGGTAAAAGCTCCTACTGCAGGGGCTTTCCCCTCCCCCTGCATTGTGCAGACCCCAGTTGGGGGAGCTTGGGGGTCTGTTCCCCCCATCTGGGGGTCTGTTCTCCACCCCCTCAACGCCCTTGCCACCATGAGCCAGGCTGGAGAGCAGAGGCTTTGCTGCCTCAGCTCTGTGACAGCCCAGAGGTGGGGCTAGCTAGGTGCTGGGCTGGAGCAGTGGTGTGAGTATAATTCATAGTTAATTCATAGCCCCATCGTATAAGTGTGCTGCTGGTTCCTACTACCCAAGTGCAGCACCCTGCACTTGTCCGTATTGAACGAGTCCGTATTGAACGAGATCATCGAGTCCGACCCCCTGCATAGGCAGGGAAGAGTGCTGGGGCTAGCTGACCCCAGCTAGATGCATATCCAACCTCCTCTTGAAGACCCCCAGGGTAGGGGAGAGCACCACCTCCCTTGGGAGCCCGTTCCAGACCTTGGCCACTCGAACTGTGAAGAAGTTCTTCCTAATGTCCAGTCTAAGTCTTGATCTTCAATCAATATGAAAGGCAGAGGTGGGACCAGGCCAGGGTTTTGGCTTGGAGCAGCCCTTGTACTCTAGAGAAGCTCAGCCCAAGATGTGAAGGACTCTCTAGGTTGATAGCATCCTACGAATGCTCTTAAGGATGACCATTGGTTCAGGTGTCCTGTTACCCTTTCCCATGGATCCTGTCAATCTGCCTTTTCACCTTCATGTGCAGTAGTTGATTTCCCCTCTTCCCAAT